>NW_014040023.1:61100-62507 GCF_001186125.1 Sphaeroforma arctica JP610
ATATATATCGTGTTCGATATAAACTTGAGTCATTTGTACTATGTTAGTCTTATAAAGAGTAATCAACGGAGGGGATGATCATTCCGAATTGATAGTAGAGAATGTAATGGGAAGGGAAAGACCATATACTTGTGATTTCTAAAGATCCTGTGCATTGACTTCACAGCGATATATAGAGATTGCATTTAAAATATCCTTATGGTGCACTATAATGATTTGTGTATTTTCCGAGTTCCGGCGTGGTACGTATTAAACGTGGATATAGAAGCCTGTATATTGTAAATAAGTAAGTGAAACAACTACTTGCGCAGAGCTAATAGTCAGCTGCGTGTTTCTATAGCTCGTAGTAGTGATATATGTAATATCTGTACTGCTTGTCTCCAAAAATTGAAATAGAGTAAGATGTCAACAGAGAATCCACATCGACACACACAGACACACAAGAAGAGGAGATACAGATTTACGAGTCATAATGGGACTGTCTGTTGCGGCCTCTGCGAGCGGAGGTAGTGTTCGTACCAATCACATTAGTGATAATTGCACCGACAATAGGATTGGTGCTTCTTAGGTCTTGAAACTTTGTTCTACATAGAAACAATAGATTCATATGATACACGAAGCGTGATACTTGATAGATATGTGCTAATGTGGCCCACGGCGACCAACAAACGATCGGGATTTTTTTTTTTGGGTCATGTGCCTATAATAGAAATACTAAGGTAGAAAAAAAGGTCTGATCAGCAGAGATAAGAAAAGAGCAACCTGTTTTTTTTAATGAATTTCAAGCAACACTTAATTTTGAGAGGTTAACGGGACAACGGCCCAACATATACAGATTACACTCGCTATAGTTAACATTTCACGCATCATTGGACACACTCTGCAAGTTAATGAAAAATAATAACTTACAGAGTCCACAGTTTAGAGGAAGAACTTATAACTTGAATCTCCAAAAGACAGTGAATTATTCTTACTTTCAACATGGCGAACGGCACTTCAGCTACGTCTACGGGGAGCAGTAGCAGTAGAACATCATCATCGACCTTACAAGAAAGAAGACCGCTTTCTAAAGTAGGCAGCATGCTACGGAATAGTGTAGAGGGTCTGTTTGCGAAGGTTCCAGTTTTAAATCCTAATCTACCGCTGACAGTATACTATCACGATACAGCCAAACTCAAAGAGATCATAAAGGAGTTGGAGGGGGTCGGGAGTGACGGAGACACCACCGAGTTGATCGATAGGATGCATCAAGCACAGTGTTGTAAGTAATGCACTAAGTTTGCATGCGTATCGGAGTTATTTTTTACTAGTAGATGTATGCGCGTCGTAATGTAAATGACAGTACAGACAAACGCACAAAACAGACGCAAAACACCCCAACACACACGTTGTGAGTTGACCAGGAAA
>NW_014040022.1:0-12158 GCF_001186125.1 Sphaeroforma arctica JP610
TATATAATATATACGTATATGTTTATGTTTATGTTTTCTATATAGTACTGTCTTACTATACTACGCATGGTGATGTATATATGTTCCCTATATAGTTCTGCGTCTTGCTATACTATACATGTTTTCTATATTGTACCGTGTCTTACTATACTACGCATGTTGATGTATATACATTTTCGATATTGTATGTGTTTTACTATACTCCACATATTGAGGTTGTATATAAACTTTCTCCCATGAGCAGAGAGACAGAAGAAGAGCTTGGTGTTGCACGTGCGTACTTGGACGTCAATGCCATGCGTATGCTTGGCGTTGCTCAGCGTCGTGTAGACCATCGCCCACAGCTAGTGGGTTGCATCAATTGCACGTTTTCCTCTGCAGAAGTATGTTTGTATCCTTGTGTATGGATATGCCTTGCGGGTGTGGAGTGTACCTTGATCACATGTGTGTGTAGGTGTCTGGTGCTGCTTGATAATGACAAGTCGAATACATTCAATGCTCGGCGTAGCCCAGCATCTTGTGGACCATGGCATCAATTGTACCCTCTCATAAGAAGTAGTATGTATGTATCCTTTTGTATGGATATGTCTGGAGAAGCACCACACACTCTGAGTGTACTGGGTATCATGTGATCTCAAGTATCAAATACTGCAACAACCATGCGTTGGTTGTTGCAGTATGTGATACTTGAAGTGTCCGATGCATGTGCATGCTCAGCGTGGCTCAGCGTCGTGTGGACCATCGCCCACAACTAATTGACTGCATCAGCCGCACGCTCTAATCTGAATAAGCACATTGGTATCCCTCTCTCTGTGAGAAAATACCTGGAGAGGCACTACTGTCTGCTTGGAGTGCTTTATGTACCGCGAGATCACATGCGTTGGTTGTTGCAGCAGCTTGATACTTGAATTGTCGGATACATCTGAATGCTCAGCGTAGCTCAGCATAGTGTGGACCATCGCCCACAACTAGTTGGTTGCACCAATTACCCGCTTTCATTAGGAGAAGTTAATGAGTTTATTTTAACGGATTTGGCGCGAAACCCACACCTTGTTGCGTTCGCCAGTTATCCGCTGTCGCGTCCAAGATATGTATGCATCTATTGTGATGCATAAGTCTTGAAACTCCAAGATATGTATGCCCCTATTTTGATGCATAAGTCTTGTAACTCCAAGATATGTATGCACCTATTGTGATGCATGTCTTGAAACTCCAAGATATGTATGCCCCCTATTGTGATGCATAAGTCTTGAAACTCCAAGAGATTTATGCCCCTATTGTGATGCATGAGTCTTGAAACTCCAAGACATGTATGCGCCTATTGTAATGCATAAGTCTTGAAACTCCAAGATATGTATGCACCTATTGTGATGCATAAGTCTTGAAACTCCAAGATATGTATGCACCTGTTGTGTTGCATAAGTCTTGAAACTCCAAGATATGTATGCCCCTATTGTGATGCATAAGTCTTGAAACTCCAAGATATGTATGCACCTATTGTGATGCATAAGTCTTGAAACTCCAAGATATGTATGCACGTATTGTGATGCATAAGTCTTGAAACCTTCAGAATACGATCATACGGTGCACCTTTATATGCGTTCGTGGACTGTTAGAACTGCAGGGCACTTAAACAGGAGTTGAAGCGCGTCCTCGGCGTGGGTCAACGGATAAATATTGCAGATATTAAATTGATTGTGGATGTGAATTATGTGTGAGATTCCAAGTTTGCATCAGTGTTCATGTGTATCTTGGATGCTGTATCTCTGTGTTCAGGCATATCTAAATACATACAAAACAATACAAAACACTATTCGTACATACATTGCCACTCTCAACAGCTGCTCCAGAAATGGCAAACAAACAAAGATGAATCGCAGATTGAGTCAGAGGCACTTGTGTTCATCTCAATTTCCGGTTTGGCCAAAGTATTGGACAGTGGGTGTGTGCACGGTGTGAATGTCGGGTCTGAGCATCTCGGCGCTTTGCAACTCTACCTAGAGTCTAAAAATACTATACGTAATAAATAGTTCCGATTGTATCCTCTGTCTAATACCATCCACACTGGTACTTCAGCTGTAGATTCGAGTCTAAATATACTATACGTAATAAATAGTTCCGATCGTATCCATTTCTATTACCATCCACACTGGTACTTCAGCTGTATATATTGGTAACCAAAGTGGTCGATGTATTCGACATTGGTCTAAACAGCTCGGCGTTTTGCAACTTCAACTCCAGTAGAAGAAAAGTATGCGTTACAGATCCTCAAGTTAATAACATTGCACTATTAGTGCACATATTAGTACAGAAAGTGGTCGATGTATCGGACAGTGACTGTGGGTGTATGGTGTGGATCGTAACCCTAACTATATCGGCGCCTTAGAACCTTTACCTCGAATTCAGGAATACCTTACGTAATAAATCATACAGTGAGTGCCTTTCCTTTTATACTTAATATTGTCGAAGGTATTGTTAGTGTATATAGTGGTAGCAATAGTGGCCGATGAATTGGACAGAGTGTGTGTACGGTGTGGATGTGGGGCCTGAACCTGTGACGGTTTACAGTTCTATCTCGAGTACAATTATATTATTCGTAAGAAATGCTCGAGCTAGAATACTTCATTGTCTATCTATTACTTTATAAAACAGTAAAAAAATCAGGGGGGGGGGGGGGTTGTTGTTGCATATATTGGTATTGGAGAGGGAATGTACTTTTGGTATGAACGCACAGGCCTGAACATCTCGGCGTCCTTCATTGTACCTTGAGAAAGGTCCAAGATAATAAAAGCATTGTCTTTTACAACGTGGTGTCGATTTCTTCATGGATGCATATCACCACGGCAATAGAACAGTTTGTACTGATAGGCACTGTTGTATGTGTAAACTGGTAGTATAGTGCTAGTTATAAATATCATCCTACGTAAGTTCGTTACTATCACTGCTACGAGAAACTTATCGGCAGAAGCACATGGTAACAACCCAACATCAAGTTCAACACATACCAAGTATAAATATTCTCTATTCTGGGGAAAGCTCACCATCACATACATCATCCTATTGAGCGTGTCTAAGCTTTCATTCTATCACTCGAGTCCGTCTTTTGACACAGAAGTTAAAAGCCATTTCATAGTAGTACTTGCATATGACTTCAACGAACGCAAATGTGATTCTAGAAGTCGTTACGGATACCTTTGACGATGCAGATGAAACACTGAACACCCGAAGTTTCAGACAGTACTATCGGTAGAGCCATGCTATAATTGTATCTTTATATTCTTCGTTACCCACTTAGATGTCGCCACGGGGAACTTCAATCATTGCATGTATATCTGTATCTTCAGATTGCTTTAGTCATTTTTAAATGGGTATGGATTAAGATTTTGATCTACCTCTGGCAAATTTGGTGCTGTATATCTTGCTTTGTCCTATGTCGCCACTGCTTCGTCTTCATTCTCCTTCGTAACTTGCATGACCCTCTAAAGAAGTAATAAAATAATATGCCTGATCGAACTATTGTCCGAAGGACTAACTTGACCAAATTTCGCACCTTTCTATTCACAGTCACATATTCTGTGAATACCAAGAAAACAAGTATTGTATGGACTTGGCGGCCTTGGCTTGTCAATATTGAGCCTTCCAGAATCAGAATCCAGATAGATACACCTCTTCGTATCATAGTGTTGGCGTGTTTATTTAAAAATTTTATTCTTGATTGTCGGATGTACGCGTAGAGACTGGACAGGGCACATGTAGCCGAACAATATTGATCCATGGCAACAATTTTATGTATAAAAAAACAATAGGAATGGTGAACAAACCAAATTGGCTTTCAGAGATGGGATATTTTTACTATAAAGGTTGACACAGAGGTACCTTGCAAAATAAATCTCATTTGCAGTTAGACAACTTAAATTCTTCGTATTGACGAGTAATAAACGTACGCCTAATCTCATCCCGAATGGACTATTGGTTTAAAAGTTATGAAGTATTCCGTCGTGTACCAGAACTGGGTCAATCTAGCCACACGTAAGCGTTATACAAGTCCATCCATACCTAACAGACCTTTCTAGCATTATAGCATACTACTCTAATGGTATCTAGGGGGTTTTATGTACGCGTATAGCGAGCCTGGACTTGTATTTTGGGTACCTCATATCCTCACTAGTATAAAATTATAAAAGTCCATCCATACCTAACAGACCTTTCTAGCATTATAGCATACTACTTTAATGGTATCTGGGGGGTTATATGTGCGCGTATCGCGAGCCTGGACTTGTATTTTGGGTACCTTATATCTTCACTAGTATAAAAGGTACTAGATAGAATATGAGGTACCCAAAATACACGTCCAGACTCGCTATACGCGCACAAATAACCCCCCATAGACCATTAAAATAGTATGCTATAATGCCAGAAAGGTTGGTTAGGTATGGATCGACTTGTACAACGCCTACGTGTGGCTAGATTGACCCAGTTCTGGTACAAAATGAAATACATCATAACTTTTGAACCAATAGTCCGTTTGGGATGAGATTTAGCGTACGTTTACTACTCGCTAATATGGAGAATTCAAGTTGCCTAACTGCCAATGAGATTATTTTTTTAGGTACCACTGGGTCAACCTCTATTGTAATAATCTCCTAAAGCCATTTTTTTTTGTTCACAGCTCCTATTGACACTATTTCTTTGAAAAAAGTTACATTGTTTTATTTTGCTTTAGGCCGGTTTTGCTAACTGGAAAATATAGAGAAAATACAGCCCTAAAAAATATAGAGGTAATTTTGGTATATTTCTTGAGAAATTTTGGAACTGTATATTCCCACACAATTTCAAAATATGCTGCCAGTTGTATTTGAAATATTGTCGAATATTCGCAAAGCAATTCCTTTTTACGAGTTGGCAAATGCGCAGAGCCGCAGACAAACAAGAACTTCTGCTCTGGAGCCGAAAAGTTGAAGACAGCGTTTTGATTGACGTATATTAACCAGAGCCAGAGTTTTGGATGTCGACCGGAGTAATGTGAGTGAAAGCTGGAGTAATCTGATAAATCATACCAAACAATTTCTTTCCCAAAGCAAAAATAGCAGAATTTGATGATGCCAAAACCGTCAGTACATCCGATTTCCAAAATTATTATGCTAAAAATATATGTAAATCGATCCTCAATATTTTTCTGAATATTCCGAAATCTTGACCAAAAATCCAAATGTGCTAAGAAATACTGAAATTAGTTTCCAGAGTAACATGTTTTACTCATCTCAAAATTTATCTCCCTATATTTTGCAAAGTTAGCAAAACCGGCCTTAGTTTATCTCTATTGATTTTTCCATAGCTTTCTAAATAGTTCAAATTATTGCAGCCAATTATATTATTAAATATTGTGGGTAATACATTTTTTATGGTAGAGCAACTTTCGAAAATTATCAACTAGCTCTACATCTCGAAATCTCGATGTAATTCCCTGATGTTATTGGGTACGAGTTATTTATGGCGTAGCTTTTATGTGAAGTTCAATTTTTCAAGTACTAAATTAGTATTTAGCTTTTGTTTTCTTGGAAAATAAATACAAAAACAAAAGCATAAATAAACATCGCCTTCTAAATTCGACAAAATAAATGCCTATCAGGAATGCTATGAAATAAATCGAAACAATATGCAAAGGCAAAAATATTACTCTCGGGCCTCGGCCTAAGCCCATTACGTATGGGGGTATGGAATAGAAGTTGAACGTAAACGCATATATATTCAATTTTAAAACGTTACAACAGTTATAATGTGATAGGAAAGGGCTACCTAAGTTCTTTCTGAAGGGCTGGTTCGTATCGTAAAAACGGTACACACCTCAATATTTAGACCCACAAGGGGCACCTAGAGGACTCCAAAGGACCGCATAAATAGAAGCTGAACGTAAACGAATATTTATTCGATCAATAAAAGGTTTAACGGAAAACGGTTTGAGGATAGGCCTCGGCCCAGCACAAACGAGTGACGTCTGACGTCTGACGGTCCGGTCAGTTGTCTCGGGCAGTCGGGCGGGCTCGGGCCTCTATGTATCTGTTCAGCTGTTGAAATGGTGTTTTTTGATACAATTTGATTGTTTTATTTATTTTGTTTTGTAAAATCAAAAACAGCCCATCCATCATCCATGTACCAAGGTAATTAAATCGGGCCGAAAATAAGAACTGTTCAGATTAGCTAAATCTGGATTTCTCTTTATTTCTAATTATAAATTTTTTTTTTTTGGCATATTTCAAGAATAAGATTAAGTTTGTTCTAAATAATCTGCGACAGCATCAAGGTCGTATTTAGTATGTACAAGTAGAACATCTTCTATACTTAGAATCTAACATTAATCGGAATCCTTCAAAACGCGATTATTAGTTCTAAATATGCATAACTAGTGAAGTTTCAATGCCACGTACAAATATTGTCCAAACAATATCGTATATGCATTCTTGTAACCGTAATACAAGCTACAGCTGCTAAAATCGAGAAAAAACGTATTCACGCTATTCGATGTGCCTTGCCATCGATTGCACGATGAATATCATTTCCTGAACTTTTTTTTTGTCAAAATTCACTTCATATTCACCCACAAATGATTAGAATCGCATTATTGATGTTTAATTATGTTTATGGAAGTATACCGAGGGTCGGAAAATCACTAACGAAGCGACATAGTTAAATTACTACACCTAATAGTTGTGACCTGCATGCACATGTATGGTAATTTGAGCAATTATAATGAGCCCTCTATACCACAACGATGTATTTTGAACTAATAACACTTATATTTATTATGTATGAGAACCTTTGGTTTAAACTGTTAATACACGACCGTAATGCATGGTCGAAAAGTGCACAATCCTGTTATTTGAAATACATCAATATTTTTACATAAATGCACGAACCATCAACTTGGCGCCCTCGACAAAATTCTTTTGATATGTTTCTAAAAAAGTCTAGAAAAAATATGGAGATTATATCTGAAATCGGATTTTTAGTGAATTAAGTTTGTTGAAAACAAATCGAGTCCCGGATGCGAACATTGGGAATGGGGGCCCACTGGGGTGAATAAACATAGCCTCCTAAATAAATGTATCCGAAACGACAATTTTTAATTTACAATTAAATATGTAGTAAATATTTAACGACCCCCATCAACGACAGCTTTTAATATGAAAAAAAGAGGGCATAAGGCCATAAGCCATAAATAACTTTATAGGGCCCATAAGATCTCTTTTTTTAAATTTTAAATGACCAGTTCGAAATGAGCCCATGTGGCTACGAGGCTATGAGGATTTTAGGGTTTAGGGGTTTAGGGCACTCTCAGTAAAAACGAGAACAAAACTGGCTCACACTCACAGAGTCACAGTCCACAGAGTCACAGTCCACAGAGTCATAGACTCCACGAGAGTCCACGAGAGAGGAGTCCACACTCCACACTCTCCACAGTGTCCATACTCCACAGTTCAGAGTCACACGCACGTCGCACGGTCGCACGCTGTACACTGCACACTGCACAGTGCACACTCCAGAGTACAGAGTACAGACTACTAGGGAGACTACTCCAGAGAGAGTACAGAGTCTCTAGCTATTATCTAAAAATAGAAAATATAATACACTCTAAAACAATTTGTAATTTCTATAAAACAAATGAGAACAATACTCTCAAGAATCAAGAGAGTGAGTGGGTGAGGACTGAGTGGGTGAGAACTGAGGACGAATGTCTTTATACGGCACTGGTGACAATAAAATTATTAAGTTGTATCAACATGGCCCCCTATGCGATCTAAGTTCGTCAGCTGATATTTGATTTGTCCCAAATAAAAGTTTCAACTTCCATTTTGGAATGAGATAAAAAGTATACATGTCAACTTTTACCTCCTATGGTGATATGCCTATAATTAGGTTTCAAACATTCAATACAATTTCCCAAGAATACATACTTTCAACACAAATACGCCTCATGATCGCATCAGTCATCACTCTCATGAAGTCTCACTGTCTCAGAGACTCAGAGTCTCAGACTCTCAGTCTCCACTCTCAAGAGTCAAATTTCAAGTCTGAAGTCTCAACACTCGCATATTTAGTTTTACATGATGTGTGATCCAACAGACCACACTCACAAGTCTCAACACTCCACAGTCCTCACTCACCAAGCAGGAGTGCAAAACTGCAGGACACACTCCTTGTCCACAGTTGTGACTCTTTTGTGGGTACAATACTGTGATTCTCAGAGAACTCTCAGAGACTCCGTCACTCAGAGTGTGTGACTACTAGTGACTAGAGTGACTACTGAGTCAAAACTACTAGTAGTAGAGTAGACTCTGAGTGCTGTGTACTTATAGTCGTATATCACTGCACTCTGCAGTACTATAGAAATAATAAAACAATAGCAGTATTTTTCTAATCTGATGACAACATATTTAAAAAAAATGTGTCTGGGCTCCCGGCAGTGTTGTCTACTCTCTACTACTACTAGAGGACTGATAGTAGTAATGACTGACGAGTAATGACTGTAAACTGTAAAGTCTGGTGTCTGGCTGGTGCCTCATGGTCGCTCTACAAAAGAATACACTCTACACTGGGTACAGTCTACAGCAGTCTACACTACAGTCTACAGTCTACAGCTTTACACATCATGAATCATGATATGTGTACACTGAGTGTACACTGTGCTACGGCCAATGTACGCGATGACGTATGTCGCCTCGAAAGTTGACGAGTGATAATGAGTGTTAAATGGTTACTCAAAGAGTCAGAGGAAGGCGCAAACTGGATTGTCGCGTAAATGAGAAACTAAAAAAATATACACAATTGATTTACTATGTTCAATTTTCAGAAGGCTTTGAATATTGTTAGTTGAATTGTTTTATTTTTGTTTGTTTGTCTTTTAATAAACCTTCCTTTTGACACGAAGCCGAAGGCTGCAAAAAATGTTGAAATTTTCAGAAAGCTGATCTATTTTTCAAAACATAAACGTTTATTTTTAAAGTTCAAGTTTTAGATTAGGCCCTTGTTTTTAAACGGATTGAGGTTTCTCAATAAAAAGTGATGCAATGTATTTATACTTTTTATTAGAAGACTAAAAGGATGCAATTTGTAAATTTCTTCCAACACACAACGGTCTAAAAAAATAATATTCAGATGGTTATGAAATATTTTCAAATTATAAACGTCAATGACTTCTCAAAAGTGCAGTGGCCAGGCATCTGTGTCGTGAGTCGTGAGTCGTGAGTCGTCAACTCGTCACTCGCGTCAGAAACTCAGAAGTCAGAACTCTTTGCAACTCGGAAGTTCTCATTTTATATTTTGTTAAAAGAAATAAAAATGTAAAGACACAACAATAAACACTTCACTCTGCTCCTAACCTCAAACCATTTTCCGTTAAAACTTATATAAATCGAAAATATGCGTTTATGTTCATCTTTTATTCCATATGCGGTCCTTTGCATGTTTATAGGTGTATTTTTCGGGTCTAAGAATTGAAGTGTGTATTGATTTCAACATACGATCCAGTCCTATAAAAGAAATTAAGTATACCTTGTGATCACATTTTAACCGTTATAGCATTTAAAATTGAATAAATATGCGTTTACGCTCAACTTCTATTCCATACCCCCATAACGTAATGAGCTTAGCAGTCTACTCTAGTAGAGGACTCCTTCGGACGTTATTTATATTTATGTTCGATCCCCTATATCTTTCTAGAGTAAATAGAGAGAGTGTGTGTGGTAGTTGGTTATTTAATGCTAGTAGAGAAGTCTAGAACTACATTTGGTTTTAAAAAGTAAATAAACAGACCACAATACAAGACTCCAAGAGTGGGCAACTGGGCATATTTTAATTAATTTTATTTGTTTTACAAAAAACAAATTTAATAAATATATTACTATTTATTTATTTATATTGTTGTTCAAAGAAATCCATCTATATATCAACGGACTTCACGACAATATTTACATATTTATATAGTTGACAGCGGAGAAAATAGTGAATATGCATTTAATAATATCTTGACTACTGACTTCCGTTTTGAAATGCATGTAGCCCTGCGAAGGTCTGCGAATCCGATATAGTCTTACCTTTTGAGAATTTCAGAATACGCTTTGTACAAAGAGATCTCCGTGCTAAGGGCGCGTAACACAAATGAATTAACAACCGTTGTCGGGCGGAGTGGGTGAAATTGTTTGTAGATGGGTCGTTTTAGCCATCACAGGACGCGAGATTGTAGTACTCACTAATAGCATCGTACTACATTCATTATTCTTTGAATACAGTCTACAAGTCCGAAACAGCCTTCCCTATTGAGAACTCCCTTTCAAGCTTTGTACAAAGAGATCTTCGTGATAAGGACGCATCACAACAAAAATAAAAGGGTATTAGGCAGGGTGGGTGGGTAACAGAATCATTGCAGGCCGATTTGGTCATTAAAGGGCGTGTAAGCTAGTTAAGCAAACTGCTGCACGATGGACGAGCGCAAGGTCCCACCGACGCTTGATGCGTCCCAACTGAGAACTGAGAAGGACAAAGCACCACTTATATCCTTGCCAGTGTCAGGATTCTCAAATGTGGATGACCAACAGTTGTCTTCTAGTAGGCACGGCGGTTCACTAGACAGACCTGTGTCAATCGATTCGAACTTGCGAAACCACATAGCCCAATCGCACACCCTACTTGAACTCGAGTATGCCTGGTATCAGATCTTCGAGGTCTTACGGACTGTGCGCGCGAGTAGGAGAGTGTCGGGCAAAGAATTCAACATACTCAACGGTTGGGGGTTTGCACTAACAGTCTTCTTCCACGCCGTAGTATTTTCCGTATTGGCATACTTCTCAATCGAGAATACGAAGATTTTTACACCTATATCTGACAAAAAACTGGGGATCTTGTGCATGATTGGGGCGTGGTGTCTGCTGATTGCGGAGTTGCTCTTCACAAGTGGCTATCTCATGACGAAGTTAAAACACCCGCTTGTTCGGAGCAAAGGAAGTGTTTATTTAATCATGGTATCAGTAGCATTGTTGAGCTTAGGTACAAGTTGCACATTCACAAACTTGGTCCGTATAGGCGTGATAAATACTAACGCGATCGTAGTATCATTATCAGGCGCGATAGCCCCAGCCAGTACTATACTCTTGCTGGGTGCCCTAGCAGCTCGTCAGCGGCTGATATATCTGCTGTTCGAGGTTAAAGTAAGTTCATCAAGCAACATATACTATCAGTCATATATATGGGTGGCTCTGTGGTCCTTACTCGTCGGAAGCGTGGTTTTCACGCTGAGCTGTTTAGATTTTACCAGGTTCAAGAGAGCAACATACATCGTTGTCAACACGGGGTATTACGTAGTGCTTGCGGTCCTTACGTACTACTCCTACAAATCCCGTGGTATCAAACTTGCATTCTCGGATTGGAGATCGAACGTGGTAATCTCACTTCTATGTACAGTCATGTCGACATTTTTTACCTTGGTGAACGCTTTGTGGTTGGATCGTATGACACTGTACTCTCTCGAGTGGGAAAGTGAGCAAATTGCGGCGCTCTTGATCATGTTCAATGGTTTGATATTTTCCGCTTGTGTGTGCACCGTCTTCCTCTTTGGCCAGATAGCCCTCATAGTTTTTTTTGACTTGAATCCATCCGAGGACCTCGACCCATTATCTACATTTGACTTCCATCTACCTGCCGGTGGTCTCAGCCAATATGCACCCGCTGTTCCACCTGCCGTTCCACCTAGAACATACCCGAACCCTGGCGGTATTTTAAGTTCATCTATAGTCAGCACACAACCGAGCACTGGCGGTGGCTTAAGTCCATCCAGGGCCAGCATATACACGAGCACTGGCGGCGGCGTCTTAAGCTCATTCAGTGCCCCACCGATTAACATCACGCCAACAATACGATCTGCAGCCTCGGTTTGAGTTTGGATCCCGACTTTGTGCCACAAGTAAGCAACATAGTGGCGGCGGACGTTACACATGGTTGACTTCCGAGTGGATATATTCGAGAGTATATTGGCCAGCGAAACAAATCCACCATCCAAATCCACCATTCAAAACATGTCAAAGGACACCGAATACCGAAAACATGTCAAAGGACACCGAATACCGATCTGCATATTATATATATATATATATATATATATATATATA
>NW_014040022.1:12178-14292 GCF_001186125.1 Sphaeroforma arctica JP610
ACAAATAGATAGTATAAAAATCATCAATAAAACATAATATATTATATATATATATATATATATTAATATACTATATGGTGTTTTCAAGCACCACCGCCTAACACGTACCCGGAATTACACAGAACACGCGGTCAATATGGATGTTGCACATTGCAAGTTGTATCAACATGAACCATATGCGACCTATGTACGTCAGCTGAAAGGGAACTGGTTTCTCGTTTTATATTCACCAAAGTAATCAGTACGCTAATTTGATCAAGACCAAATATAAGTCGAAGCACCCCAACTAGTGCAGATATAGCATCAACTCACGAACACAACTTCATAGTAATAGTGATTATGAAAATAGCCTCCTACGTAAGTTCTTCACTTATAATATTACGAGATACCTTTCGGCAGTAACTAAGAATGTACAAGGAGATAAATATTCCTTACCATCACACACATCATGCTATTAGGTGAGTGTATACTTTCCCTCTACAACTCGGATCCGTCTTCTAACACGTTCATTTCAAGTAGAAAGGCATCGATCCATCTGTGGCACTTGCATATGAAACGAGGGACGCAGTACCATCGGTGAGGCAGATATAAAGATGACTGATCACTCGAAGTTTCTCGCAAGTTGTTGAACCATTCTCCGCGCTCAGTCTCGGAACTCGGGACCCACTGCTTATTTTTTAACACTTCAGGTACAAGAAGGCTATGCCCCTTAATACGAAATAAAGATTAAAATTTATATATATAAAAACTATTTGAAAGCGTTTCTACGTATATATACCTGTCCATATTATATCGAGAAAGCGTTATCGGATATTGTACAGACCTATTGTGTATGTACAAGACTTATCGCGTTTCACGTATTGAACTTCGGGGATCGGGAAAGTTCTTGACTCAATGCAGAGATTTCTGGTTTGTTCTGTGCACTCAGGCATTGCTGTGACTTCAGTGATCACTGAGAGTTGTGGTGAATGCGATGGAGTCTTCATCGTCATTGCATGAGAGAAGGTTTAAGGACTTAAAAGCATGCGTCGAGTCTATTTCTATGAGTATATTTGTACAAAAGGATGTGTATGTAAATAGGTAAATATATCAAAAGTTGGAAGCCGATACAAAGGTTTATTGAAAGGAAGCTTTATGGAGACACTCGACGATTAAATATTTAAACACATATCACACAAACCATTACACACCACATACTATATCGCACACACGTGTAAATACATACAAAGAAGGTATACACAAACACGCAATATACATTGACGCATATAGTTTAGACAACATGGTGAAGGAAACAGGATTCTACGATACCTTTGGTGTCAAACCCGATGCATCCGCATCCGAGATTAAAAAGGCTTATCGCAAACTCGCACTGCGATACCACCCTGATCGCAACCCAGAAGCCGAGGCTCAAGAGAAGTTCAAAGATATCTCGTATCAATTTGCAGTACTTGAAGATCCAGAGAAGCGTGCATTATACGACCGAGTGGGTGAACAAGGTTTAAAAGAGGGGGGTATGGATCGATCTGGGTTTTCGCCTGAGGACATCATCAGTCAAATGTTTCCAGGATTTGGGGGGGGTATGTTTGGCGGCATGGGCGGCATGGGAGGCAGACATCGACAACACAGGGGAAAGGATGTGGTGCATGAGTTGGCGATTACACTGGAGCAATTATACTCAGGTATGTGTATATATATGGACGTGAGAGGAAGGCGTGTGCGTGACGATAAATAGATAATTATATATGACTATTCATATATATATATATATATGTACATGTATAGGTATAGGTATATGTATATGTATTTGTACTACATATATATGCATGTTTGCATATATGTTAATTTATACTTGTATATGTATATGTTTACGTTTATATATGTCTATATGTATAGATGTATAGATATATTGGAACATAGATGCACATTTACACATGCATATACACACTTACACACATACACGCATATACACATATACACATATACCTGTACATGTACACGCATACGTATATATATATTTGTACACTATATATATATTATTATATTATTATATTATTATAATATATTATATTATATTATATTGTATTGAATACAACAATTATATATATATGTGTATT
>NW_014040022.1:15353-16704 GCF_001186125.1 Sphaeroforma arctica JP610
TCCTGTATATCTAGGTAAATAATTTGAATCATAGTTTTGATCGTCGTTACTAGCGATTTTATTTCGTAGGTCAGGTTGTTTGTATCAAGCCGAAGTGTTGTATCGTATCTCACTAAGTAGGGCCAGATAAGTAGCTGATGATGAGGCAGAATGTGATCTGTAGTCGTTTACTTTCTCAGTCACCTGTATTATCATTAGCGTGCTACATAAAGAACAAACCGACAAGTTTTCTACCACTTACTTGGTAAACGATTATCGTAATATAGCCTAACTCACAGGTACCAATAAAAATCTAATACTTCCACATACATAGGAAAACTATCACAATCAACCATACTGTATGAGTACTATCGAATAACCGATATTAAGGGCAAATATGTACTGTCTTTCACAGTAGACCTTGCTGTATAAGTACTTCTAAGCAACCAATAGAAAAAAAAGCCAATTAGTACTTAAATACCAATACACCAGTACTACATACAAAGGATGAATAACATATTACTGCATATTTAGAAAGCGGTTATAGTAGTGCATCGCACTACTTAGTTACTACTAAGGAGCTGATGACGAGGAAGAATGTGTACTGTAATATCAATACACAAGTGCGTTATACAAAAGAATATGAATCATATACAACTAGATACTTACAAGCCGATTATAGTACTGCATCGACTACATTCTACTAAGAAGCTGATGATAAAAAGTGTAATCTGCAATTGGCATCCATCATATGGAACAATCGGATCTGCATGCTTCTACATTTTAACAAACCGATTATTGCAATCAATCTCGCTGCATAGGTACGACTAAAAAGCTGATGATGAGGAAAAATGTTATCTGCAAGGGTTGCGATGGAAAAGGAGGCAAGGACGCCCGACAATGTTCAGCATGTAGAGGTCGGGGAATACGCATGCATGTGCAGCAAATAGCACCAGGCATGATGCAGCAGTTCCAGGGACCCTGTAATGAGTGCGACGGGCAGGTGTGTGATAGATTGTTTATTCGATGAGTACATGTCAATATATTTATATGTATAATATTTATATAAATATACATTTATAAAATATATATTTATATATATATATATATATATATATATATATATATATATGTATATATATATATATATATATATATATATATATATATATATATATATATATATATATATATATGCATGTATATCTATATCTATATTCTTATAGGTTCATATATATATACATATATATATAAACTCACATGTTGATGTATATAGACATAAATATATATATATACATATATATATATATATATATATATACATATATATATATATATATATATATATAGTGTGTGTGTGATATATTATTAT
>NW_014040022.1:16724-28896 GCF_001186125.1 Sphaeroforma arctica JP610
CTGTGTGTGTGCGTGTGCGTTCGTGTCTGATTTAACGTGAGTAGGTAGGAATGGAAGTGTATTAATGAATATATATATTATAGTTGTTAGCGACTTTGTTTTTTCAGCTGTGGATGTTATTGTTTTATTAGGTTGTTTGTGATGTGTTCGCGCATACATTTTATACCATTTTGGTCACGTATAGTTATTTAACATTCCGGTTGCGCTTGTATACGTATAAGTTCATCGAAGTATGACAGCTATATTTATGTGCATAGATAGGTGTCTCATTTAACTGTACTCCCATCGTACGTTCGTGTATAGTTGTTATCTAGTCTGAGGATATAGCTATGCAAATTGTAACGATGTAATGCTAAAAAGTTGTTTATATCTTAATACATTTTTACTTCGGCATGGGCCAGTGCTTTCGGGCGCCTTTATTTTTATTACTATCCTTGAATGCTATATTAACCATACACATGCAAACTGCATATACTGAATTCTGTGACCAACCGTATGCTGCAGGGTACAATCATGAAACCAAAAGATAGGTGTAAAACCTGCAGTGGCAAGAAGACAACTAGTGAAAGAAAACTATTCGAAGTGCACGTAGATAGAGGCATGAGAGACGGGGAGAAGGTGGTGTTTGAGGGAGAGGCCGATCAGGTATGCTACCGCATGTAAATTTCATCTTTGTCTATTGAGAAGTATGTGGTTGCTCATGTACTTAATTATATATCTATATCTATTTCTATATCTATATTTCTATCTATATATTCATCTATATATTCTTCTATATATATATCTATATCTATCTATCTATATATATATCTATGTATGTATGTATGTGTGTGTGTGTGTGTGTGTGTATGTAGGTATGTATGTATTAATATATATTTATATATATATATATATGATTTATATATTTATATGGATATACTATTTTGTGTTATATATATATATGGATATATGGACATATGGATATATTTATATAACATATATTTATATATATCAGTAAAAGATTTATCGTTTTAGTCTCTTCATTACTTTATTTGGAGAGAATGTGTGATGTTGATCCAAAAAGGATGGGTCGTTTTTGCGTATATATAGGCCATAGAAAATTATCAGAAGGCTTTGAAAAGCCCTTTGTTCGGGAGTAATTTATCTGTCCAACACAATGACGCCACATACCGTTGACAGGTCACTGGGTAACCTTGAACGTTATTGAAATTTATGGATCAGTTTTCAACGTGCCTATTTATGTTTGTATGTATGGATGGATGGATGTATATATATATATATATATATATGTCTGTATGTATATTTATATATATATATATATATATATATGTATGTATATATGTTATATATATATATATATATATATATAAATTTAAATTTAAATTTAAATTTTTTCTAATATTGATGGAAATGATATACATATATATGTATATATATATATATATATCATTTCCAGCAATATTGATAAATTTCAAATTTATGTATATATATATTTATATAAATGTATAAAGGAATTTTTTCAATATTGATGGACATGATATATATAAATATATACATATGAAATATATATATATTATATACATATATATATATATATTATATACATATATATATATATATGTATATATGTATATATATATATATATATATATAGTTATCTATATATACCGATGTGAAATCACGAAATCCGAGCTAAACCTGTCGTCTCGGACGACTATTAACTACCATAGGAACCAGACATCCCAAGCGGCGATGTGGTTGTGATCCTGCGAGAGAAGCCGCACGAGGTGTTCCAGCGCAAAGACCTGCACCTCGTGATGAAGATGAAGATAACCCTATTGGAGGCCCTGTGTGGGTTTGTAAAGCCCGTGACACAGTTAGACGGGCGTGTGCTGCACGTGACAGCGTTACCCGGTATGGTGGTGGCAGACGATAAGCTCATGACTATTAAGGGCGAGGGAATGCCACAGATCAGACACCCGGAACTCAAGGGGGATTTAATCATCCAGTTTGACGTACAATACCCCGAGAGGCTGGATGAGGCACAGCGTGCGTTGATTGAGAAGGTCTGTATAGGTCGAGTGTTTTGAATATAATTGTATGATATATAGATATATATATATATATCTATCTATATATATATATATATATATATATATATATATATATATATATATATATATGTGTGTGTGTGTGTCTATTTATCTATATATATTATTATATATATACATAGGATGCATATATACATATATAGATGTTATAAAACGCTTTATCTTTCATCTTCGCCACAATTCTCCTACACTTGCATTGTCCGTATCAATACTGGTATTTATGTTATCTTTCGAATATGTTTACCTATTCTCATGTTCCTCCGAAATACATTACATTGACTTGTTAACGCTTTCAACTATTCTACAGGCTTTAGGTCCGTTGCCTGACTCCATTATGGAAACGGACGTCTCAGAAACCGTATTTCTGGAAGAATTCGACCCGAATACCACAGACTTCTCACAGCAAGTCGATGAGGATGATGATCCTCGAATGCATGGAGGCCCCGGTGTACAATGCCAAAATCAATGATTAAAGAAGACCTTGTAAACAATCAATGGCAAAGATAAAATTGTTGAAAGAACATTTGTATTCTATAAATATGCCGTCCGAGTTGTAATTGTTAGGTCAAAGTTAAATATAATTGTTGGATTAAAGTTATAATTGTGGTGAAGAAACTGATTTCAAAACAACAGTGTTGACGCTACAGCTGTTGAAAGGACCTGTTCATATTCAACATTGAGATTGGTGAGAGGGCTTATTAGTAATCAGTCTCAAATTCACTTGGGTTGAACTATCTGAGCGAGTGTCCACGTCGTCTACAGTGTATTCCACACACTACCAGAAACACCTATCCCTGAATAAACCTACCAGAATCACCCATCTTGAATAAACCCACCAGATTCGCCTACCCTCGAATAAACCCACCACAATCACCTATTCTTGAATAAACCCACCAGATTCACCTACCCTTGGATAAACCTACCAGAATCACCTATCCTTGAACAAACCTACCAGAATCACGTATCGTTGAATAAACCTACCAGAATCACCTACCTTTGAATAAACCTACCAGAATCACCTACCCTTGAATAAACCTACCAGAATCACCTATTCTTGAATAAACCTACCAGAATCTCACCCATCTTGAATAAACCCACCAGATTCACCTACCCTTGAATAAACCTACCAAAACCACCTATCCTTGAACAAACCTACCATAATCACCTATTCTTGAATAAACCTACCAGAATCACCCATCTTGAATAAACCCACCAGAATCACCCATCTTGAATAAACCCACCAGAATCACCCATCTTGAATAAACCCACTAGATTCACCTATCCTTGAATAAACCTATGTGCGCCGGGATGGCAGAAGGACCGTTGTTATGAAGCAACTTGAGTTGATCTTTGCGCGCTAAGGGGTTCTGTTCCGGCCGAGGCCCATCTGTCGCTTTAAATGTTTGTACATGGAAGCTAAAAGGACATAGCCCAGTGTTATCGGGATGCGCCACCTTTGTGTGTGTGTATGTGTGTGGCAATGGATGAGAAAAATGGTGTATGCCGAAGTAGGACCCCCATGCGACAGTCCATAGAACAACTCGTAACACTGAGATATATTAACTGGTTTGATGGGTGTGCGCTATGGGTGTCTGTATACATTGGGCCACAGTTGTTATTCTATATATTTGTACGCGCGTACTATACGAGCAGCTTGGTCCGTTGCGCAGCCCAATACAGAGGTACGTTTCGAATGCGGCGGTCGGGTGGTTGAGTTTGGCTGACCGCTGATGTGAAGTGGGTTGAACGCTCCACTCGACGTCAAGCAGTCTGTGCTGAAGTGAGCTGGCCTAATGGCAGAGTGCACAGGCTTGTGTTTATATCGAGTTTTTCCACTTTTTACCTAAAACCCGTGCAAGCCCGTGGTAATAATAAACCGGTATGCAGTGACACAGGTGTGTGTAAACATCGCGTCAGACTTGTTATTTACATGTTTGCAAAAAAACCCGTACAGGCCGGCGAGAATAATAAACCAGCATGCACTACTTTAACACGAAGTAAACTAGTCTCTGATAGTAGCACGCGCGGGTGTCGACATGAGTTACCGTTTACACGTTTGTAAGTGCGTAAACTCTCGTAAATCCCATATTGGGTTAAATTATAAAATCAATACATCCTCTCAAATGCAGCCCGAGCCATAGGACACTAACTAACATCTGCATCAACTCCAGTGACACCTACCAATCAATCTAACTCCCCCTGACTTGCATACAGCAGGTATGGTGCATATATATACATATATGTATATACATATAACGACAAGTATGTAGCATCGGTAATCGGGTTGCAAAGTGGACGATATTCTATGCTGTGCAGAGGATAAGAACATGCATCTACCGGTTCATAGGCACTCATAGTGAGACCAAATTACCTATCAATCCTTTATGCCCTCCGACCTTTATATAACCAGTAGTACGTAGTATTAGATTAGCAGAGAGTGGACTAAGTTAGTGTAGAGCATGAGACCATGTGTCTACCGTAGTGAATAGGCCCCCTAAATAATGAGACCCAAGTTCTGATACCTACCAAATCAACCCTAAACCCCCTCCCCATTTTTAAACAACTAGTATGGTAGTATCGGGTTAGCAAAATGAACGAAGCTATTGTGCAGATAATCAGAACAGGTATCTACCATAGTAAATGGGCTCTCGAATGAGATGGGAACTATACAGCCAGCAAACCGGTACAGCGGCTGCAATGAACTGATCAATGCATTGAAGGCAGGTAGTTGCTACGTAGTCAGACGAATGACTGACTACAAGCAAGGTCTTCAGCACTGGCCAAGCGCTACCAGTAGTGAAACGAATGAATGCATGTCACGAACAAACTTTGACATGAAGGTAGGAGTATACTTGGATAAGTATTCAATTGGGTGTGCGTACAATACTGCACCCCGAAGAATGTACCATGAACTTTGTCTACCTGCGAAACGCAAGTTTAATGTGTATATGCCGACATATATGGGATGTGAGTACAGCCCTTTTTGCCTCACACCCAGAGACCAAGTCCAAGACCACCAAAATTAGTGCAGGCGCACCCACACCCCCACACTAAAATAGTGCGGAGTTTCCCCATTAATTCAGTTCGGATTTGCATCCGCTGAATTAGTTCAAAAAGGTTCCCCACTAACCGAGTTACATGGTGCCCATGCGTGTCTTAATCTCAGCGATGGCCCTTCCTGGGTTCAGTCCTTTAGGACAGGTGCGGGTGCAGTTCATGATGGTGTGGCAACGGTACAGCGACATCTTGTCTTCCAGGCGGTTCAGGCGCTCCTTGGTTTTCTGATCCTGAGGTAGGTAAGAATATACGCATGGGAGGGTGTGAGGGTGTGTATCGTACATGGACTCATATACCATAAACAATGGATCCTCAGTCGGTAGATAGGGATGCACTTTGGCCCGCTGTACACGAACTGACACAAACGCATGCGCACAGATATACACATATATATTCCCCTCTATACCTATATATATATAAATAACTAGTGTAAACATACAGTTATATACACCCCTCTACACACACATATATATAACCTATATATATATAGTGTAAACATACAGCTATGTATGTATGCAGTACTTACTCTGCTATCGATGATCCATCTGTAAGACTGCATCAGCACGGCAGGGCCCAGGTATGTATCGGAATTCCACCAGTATGATGGACACGATGTGGAGCAACACGCGCAAAGGATGCACTCGTAGAGCCCATCTGTCAATGCATCGCAGAGGGTAAACAATACATCAGCCATCAAACTATACTAGGCCACAAGCCTTGGTGGGCAAAATGTACCAAACAAGATAATAGAAACCAGGTTTATATGCTTTAAAACAGGTTCAGATGTTTTGAAACAGGTTGGGAGACATGTGGGCGATAGCAATCACAGGATGCACTCCAGACACGTCTATCTGTATGCTCTAATACAAGATGATGACAATAAACCAAACGCAAGGTTGATATGTATAGAGTCAAATGGAACATGTACTTCAAAGCTGAACTTACAATAAATACCAGTATATATATAGAGGTATATGCATATGTATGGTAGTAAAAGAATGAATGTATATGCGAATATAAGTAAATAAAACTGGCAGTCTCACAATCAACACACGGCAATACAATACGCGTGGTGCTGATATATATATATATATCATGTATATCAAATCATATACACGTATACGATATATTCGATGCAGATAATTAAAATCCTACATGAACTGAATAAAAAATACGCAATATGACCGCATTCGTACGCAGCTTCGATTGAATTTCCCCAGAAGGCCTGAAACTACGTATAGAAACACGATTGTAGGCATACTACACTTGTAGATTGGCCGAGAAGCTTTAAGTATATATATATATATATATATACCGAGAGTATACAAATACACATTATAAACTCACAATATACCTACATACATTTGTACACGCGTACACACTTGGGCACAGGATAGGCATCGAGCATAGCAGAATCTTCGTTAGCCTACAAAGTACCACTCACAGCAGTGGTTCAGCCTTCCGTAGGCACGATTCCGCACTCTTATACTGGTCACGAAAGTTCAGCACATTTATTCTAAATGAAAACATCTCCGAACAAATACATTCGTGTGGCATTACAGATTTATATATATATATATATTATACTTGCTTACATACCTACCTCAAAAGCCCTTATAAACTCTGATACATACACTCTTATAGCCATACACAAGTATACAAAATATATCCTATACTTGCTTGCATACCTACCTCAGAAGCTCTTATAATCTCAGATACATGCACTCTTATCGCCATACACAAGTATACACAATATATCCTACACTTGCTTACACACCTAGCTTGGCACGGTCCTCCTTAGTCTGCAAGGTCTCGACCTTCGACAGCGGCTCAGCCTTCTGCAGGTACGGTTCCACACTCTTGTATTGGTCGTAGAAGTTCTGCATATCCGGCACCAGATCCTTAACCACGTACATGTGGGGCAGAGGGTAAATCTTCATGGCTTTGTTCGCGTCTCCATTGGCACGCAGACAAGCGAGTGTGTTGGTGCCGTCGATGTTCATAGAGCATGATCCGCAGATACCCTCGCTGTGGAAGGGGTAAACCAAGAGATGGGTGAATAAACCAGGTATATCGTGAATAGGTGAATAAACCAGAGATACGTGAATAAATCAGATGTGTCTATGAACTAGGCACCAGAGAAAGGCATAGGCCAATGAACCGAAGCAAGATGAATAAATTAGAAGATAAGTGCCAGAGCATACGGATAAACCAGATATAAGTGATTAAACCAGAAATATAAAAGATACCAGATATGCGAATAAATTAGGCACCAAAAGTAAGCGAATTAACCAGAAAGAGGTGGATAAACTAGAAGATACGAGACAAAGCATGCGAACAAACCAGAGATATGTGAATAAGCCATGCGTATAACCCAATACTTGCGAATAGTCTGAGATATGAGAATGAAGCATTCATCCGGATACTACGCGCTAATAAGCAGTGTGATTCGCCTATAAACTCTCAGGAGTGAGTACCCATAGCAACCTGTGATAGGGTCTGTTTCACACACACCGTAACCATGTACAACACGCTACACTTGCCCTCGAGATTTCGTGCGCTATAGTACTTATAGTGGACACACTATACACATGTCCAGATCTATATGGACGACATTTCTACTACTAGAGATACATAGACATTCCTGTACTGGGTGACTTCTACTACTTGCACTTGTGATTGGATGTGGCGAGGGTATGACCCATCAGCGAACATTGATAAACAGACCAAATAACACTGCTAGGGACACTGATTTATTTGTTCGCAATAACGGATTTCAAATAGCGATACATTAAGAACCCCGACATTGGCAAATCTATACTTAAGGTAGAGAAACTTATTTATAGGTAGACATATATGGTGTAGGTATAGTCATATACATATATTACGCATTAGAACTTGCAAACATGTATAACATATACTACATGAGGCGTAAGATGCATATCATATACATACATACATATATGTATATATAAATAAATATATATATATAGATATATAGATATATATACGTATACATATATAAAAGAATAGATGAAAACTATGCGGTCGGCCAACCAGCCAAACACTAACCAAGCAAAGTTGTCAATCAATTGATAAACAGCAACTTGTATCACACGGAGTCAGCTGAGGTCAACGATGCCAGAAAGTAGATTTATATGTATATAAATACTTGGAAACACATACTCATATCAAAATATTCACAGATCTATACATATAGATATGAAAATACATGCATACACAGTGTAAATAAAATTCATACACATACACAGGCATATATATATATTCATACAAATATATATACATATATAAACAAAATTAAGAATATATAAGCGTATAAATATATAATTATATATATATATAATATAGAGTATATATACAGATAAAACATATACATATATTAGAAACATAGATATACATTCATGCATACCCATATCCATTACCATATATTTATATATAAATATCATATATCGTCAATTATTAAAAAAATGTTGCGGACTGCAGACGGATAAAACTATAATAGTACCCGCGACATTTATGATATATAAAAAGAACGAACTTGTTTCATGTAGCACTCGTACAATATACAGTTTTCACCCGCTTGCTACTGAGGTTCATCCAATACGTGTGCGAGAGAGACTGATAGTGCCTAACAACACAGCACCCCTTGTTGTGTACAAAAATAACCCCAGCGCCATTAAACGTGCATAAGATGCCAAGCAGAAGGTTAAATACCTATAAGAATTAGTAAACATATAAATATACAATACGTATTGATAACACATATCAACGACGAATACCAACAAAGCAACCACCGACAGTGAGTGTCGGAAGGTAAGCGTAGAATCCGTTGTTGATAGTTTTAAGACGCACATGAGCAAGTGATGTTTTGAAGACGTAAAAGCATTCGAAACATTTACATAGAAAGATATAAATAGGGGTACTTACCGACAAGAGCGACGGAAAGTAAGTGTGGAATCCTGCTCGTTTTTAATCTTCAGTAGAGAATCCAACACCATGGGACCACATTCGTTCATGTTCACCTTGTATTCCTGCATTCTAGGCTTATCTCCTGCTAGCTCAGGATCCCATCTGTAGATCTTGAAGGTCTTGAACTTGGGAGCAGGTGTTTCCTCGGCTGGCTCAGCCATAGCACTCTTCATGCGCAGAGATACAGTAGACGCACCCATGCGAGCGTGCACGGGGCCGCGTAGGAGGTTCATACGTAGAGCCTGCATTTTGAATACTTATTTAATGGCAACTTTATAGTAGTGTGTGTTTTCGGTTATATGTATATAATATACGTGCGGAAAGCGGTCACTGCCACTGTTCACACACCACAAAAGTCGTGAATGAGAAGATACTACCCCTTGAATGTACTGTCCATGCATCAGATATACTGAGATATTTATTTTCAATAGAGCACTTTCGTGAAACTATTTCCGAGAGGCCGACGGCCACCTTCGAAAATTCGATTTCATGCGATGAATGGCCGAATGTGTCCTTAGTGGTGGTCCTATTTGTACAATTGTAATAAAGCCCTCCAAAAATTGGCATTTTTCGGCTCAGAACTGGGGTACAAACCTGATTCGCCAAAATATGTCTCAAATGTATCAATTAATGAAATTGGAATATTTTATTTTTAGGGTTTTAGTTCTGTAGGTACAGTACTGTATTGTAAAATTAGGACCTGGTTTGAGATCTACCCCAAAAAAATGACACTTAAATATTTGTTTTCGGAAATTAATGCTGATAACTATACTTTCTGAATACACCTGTACCAGTGGACTAAAGGTCCACCCATCAGATTTCGGCAATAATTGCTGAAAATCGTACTGTCCCAAACCTTAAAAAATGGGCTGGGCCTTTTATGGGCATATTTTTAAATCTGCTCTGGAACCTGCCCTGCTCGGCGGTTGGGCCCTGGTCAGAATCATCAGCAAATAGAGCATTATTAAAACAACAGATGGGGTATGTAGTCCAGATGTAGCTATCTCGCTTCATAATCGAGTATCTACGTCTAAAGATGTATATGAATTCTGCCATTCCATTGACCTCGACCTCCACTATTTGAGGGGTCCCGTGCCTTTTCCAGTACTCTATCCCTCTCCAACTTGCGTTAACCTCGTGAACCCATACAAAAAGATATCAAATATAACACGAATTTATTTTAACTACTATTAAACCGAGTCGGTATGCGTTTGCTTGCGTTCGCTTACGGAAACACATGAAAAACTACCACAAGACAAATTAAAGTAAGAAAAATGAAGTTTAAACCTTGAACTCGAATATCCTGTGAATACTGTAAGCACCCCGCTAAAAGGTAGAGTGATATACCATGCTATTTGTGTATGACAAACTATACTAGTAATAGTGGGCACAGATATAGCTGGATAGAGTAAAGGGGTGTATACTAAGATTCAACCAAGATGCCTTCCTCTAGTGTGCACGTCTGTGAGTGTATGAGTGCAGATTTGCGAGTGCAAACAGTATAAATTTAGAGTCAGGTGTTAAAATATATGTACGGAGAGTATCGCTACAACTCTCAAGAGGAGTAGAATAGGGGATGGGTCTTATTATTGTTATTTCTACTTGATTCATGAGCTTGCTGCATATTTTCTACACTTGCATATGTCGCGTTTCAGCTTGGCTTGTCAAAATCTGACAGGTTTTAATAGCAGATGCTGTAGTGGAGGCGAACCTATGTCGTCAACCAGATCAATATTGGCCCCTGCCCGATCTCTTAGCCGAATAATACAGAGTTTAAAGTATATTGATACACAGAATGTGCTGTACTGTTTAACAATGGATTTGAATACAGCGTATATTCGAGATATGTGCATTTGAAAATTTTAAATGAAATAAGTAACCTCAAGCATAGCTGTATTTTTAGAGGGCTATGTCACAATCAAGCAGCAATAGGCTATAAAATAACAAGTCTGACAGTCTGACATTACCTAGAAACTCGCCCAGTTGTGTGCAATTTTTTTCGCCTCCTTTATATTGGGGTTATTTTAGGTCTTGCGATACACACGCTCATAATTGTGCCGTAGGACCTTGTCATGATATATCATAAATGATAATATACTATCAATTGAACGTTCATCAGCACTTTATCGATGGTTCAAGCCTTACATGCGTATACAAATGTGGTCGAGGTCATATATGTGAGGCGCACGACCTACTATCATATATACACATTAAGTCCGAATGCGTACTGTGACCATTCAAAAAACTTGATACTCTCTACTACTCTCTAGTCTCTACTATTTAGAGTGTAGTATAGTGCAGAACAATTTACTATAGTATTGTGCAGAACTATTTACTATCTTTTACAAAAACATATAATACACACAAACAAAAATATTGACTGTGTCGTTACTGTCGTCGACTCGTCGCGAACGAAAATACACCTGTTTACATATCAGCACTTGTGAATGCTTTTATGTGCGAGATTACGTAAAATCCGTGGCGGGTATACCGGCCTCAGCAAATCTCATGCGATTTTAACCTTTTATAACAGTTCAGAACTTCAGCCCGCATATGTACATACGTGTGTAAAGACTTTTGTTTGTTGCTTTTAAAAAAAACAAAAACAAAAGCTTCGATATTCAACGATTATATAAAATATAAGTGTTGGAGAAAGTATCTAACCTATTTTGAACAATAATTGGACTAAATGGGATTGCATCTGTTATATATTGCATCTCGAAACTCAAATATTGCACCTTTATCCAATAAAATTGTGAGAGTATGAACTTATTAACGTTTATTACAAGAAACGTAGTGTGAGAGAGCCACTGTGTGGCGTGCTCACTCTACTACTAGAGAGTAGGCTAAGGGCCTGATAGGGTTGGAGGCCCTCACACTCACAGGCTCACACTGAAGTCTGGTGTTACCTCCACTCACCCCGGCTGTGTCATGTGTGCGTCGTGTGATGACTTTTACGTCATACACTGTGAGACTGTGAGACTGTGAGACTGTGAGACTGTGAGACTGTGAGA
>NW_014040022.1:45928-48660 GCF_001186125.1 Sphaeroforma arctica JP610
TTTATTGTAGTGGTTTGGATTGTCACACATACATTTCCTTCTCTTGAATTCAATTGATATAGTTTATTGTAGGGTTTTGGATTGTCACAAACATTTTCTTCTTCCCATCTCCACTTAGTGCAATGCAGATTATGGTAGAGATCGTTGAGCAGTATCATGAGCGTGGCATCGTCGTGGTCTTCAGTCGTCTGAGAGAAACCGCGGCAGTAAGTGAACTTCAACCATCCGTGTGTTCCATATATATATATATATATATTTGTTTATATATATGTTTATATATGTTTATATATATATATATATGTGTGTGTGTGTGTGTGTGTTTACATATTGATATTATATATATATATATATAAGATCTAGTTTCTGAAATTATATCATGTATATCTAGTTCATGTATATTTAGTTCATCTTTGGTTAATTTTGTAAACCGATTTCAAACTGTCGTATATAATCCGAATACCACCTGCAGCGGATATTGTGCCAGTCATAGTACACCTGGTAGGTACAGACCACATGTCCGAAAACCCGAAACATCGTCTCCCTTTAGTGTGAAACTAATTCATATCATGAAATTATTTCGAAAATCGCCTGCAGCGGATCTTCTACCAATCGGGTATAGTAGATCTGGTAGGTAAAGACCACATGTTCGAGAAGCTCGTAGACGCTGTTGATGCTTTGGAACGGGGCAATAAGAGCCCAGATTCCGTATCAGGACAGTCCAGTGTGCAGATTACATTCGATGACGACTTTGCGAAGGCGTCTACTACGGTTAGACCCGAGTCAGCCCTGTAAGTATTAAGTTTGCAAGCGTAGTGTGTATATGTGTTTATGTTTGCATGTTGTCTTTAAATATATGTAACTACATATTTATATATATATATATATATATATATACATATATATATATATATATATATGTATATATATATATGTGTGTGTATATATGTATATATATAATATGTATACTATTTATATATATATTTATATTTATATATATATATATATATATATATTTGTGTATATATGTATATATATATATATATATGTATATGTATGTATGGGCAACTGAATACATGTAGAGGTATCTCTCATTCACTGTTCAGATTACGTTCGATGACAACTGTGTGATGGCGACTACTACACTCCTCCTAGTCTGTCATGTCGCGTCTTGTCAATGTATGATGAATTTATACGTACGTAAACATATATGTGCATATGTATACGTGTGCAACCCTGTTCGTGTGTAGAGCTCATTCGTTAACGTCGTGGTGTAGACGGCTACTACTTAAATGGTGAGTGCGTCATGAACGTAAGTTAGACGACCACGTGTAAGTTACTAAATTAGTGACGTAGCGTGAGGCATTTGCCTTGCCACACACTTGCTATATATTTTAACTATATGAGTTTGAACCATTAACCGTCCTGGTAGTACATAGTACATACACACAAAAACAGTATAACCATCTGCATCAGTGAAGTTTGAATGCACACGTGGTTAGGGTACTACTATATACAGGCAAATATACAACATGCAGATGTCGTATCTGACAATGGTGTGGAAACTCATGCGCGCTCGTTTCTTTGTACTACAGGTCAAAGCAGAACGTCAGTACTTATACATTACGGAGTGACGCCCCGTCTGATCCCAGGATACCACCGCTGTCACCTACCATAACAGATATACAAGAACAGACTGCTTCACTGGATAGCGTAGATGATTAAGCACGTGTTTATGTTTATGTATATATATGTATACATATACATATATATATATATATATATATATACATATACATATACATATACGTATATATATATATATGTGTGTGTGTGTGTGTGTGTGTGTGTGTGTGTACATATATATATTTGTACATACATGTATATACATATATGTGTGTGTGTTTATATATATATACATATATTCTTATATGCACTTATAGATAAGCATATCATACCAGGGCAACCCGCATCTGTCGACAATTGGCAGATGGACACCGTGGCCGATTGAGTACGTCCTTCATAACCAGAACAAACAAAAGTCTAGGAATGCGTAAATACGTGCGACACGCAATACGTAACCACGTGTATATACGTCTACAGCTGGAATATCTGTGTACCAGGAAAAACGTAACTACGCGAATATTTCCATAGCTGGAGATATTGGTGTACATACGAATACGTATACTCTACGCACAGATGCGGCTGTCGAGCCATTCGAAGGCACAGTTTAACTAAGAGCTCCCGGGCAATATTCGGACGGCCAGAGACTCACTTGTAAACGCCTGAACGAATGCTACACTTGCTCAGTGACAAGGAGGCGAGGACACGAGACCGTACGTTCATATATATGTATATATATATATATTATTATAATAATATATATGTAGAGAAACGGTCTACGCTTAGTTTTGTATATATCGAGAATGGGATATTTAGTGTAATGGTATACTAGTCGTGTGCAACCTGAACAGTGGGTATGGGTAGTTGCATGAAAACGTGCGCAATTCGGATGTACCCCAAAGGAGACCACAAACGAACACAATTTAGAAACACTAATTTTTGTTGCCATCCAGGGGTGTTAAAAGCGCAAAAATAGGCGGAATAAAAAAACTATGTCAATTTTCGGCATACCTTTCTCTGTGTACTGTCATGATATTCGTATATGAAGGAAGCGGATTTCCATAGATATGTGTCTGTATATATATATAAATGTATATATATATATGTATATA
>NW_014040022.1:48680-59971 GCF_001186125.1 Sphaeroforma arctica JP610
GAATATATATATATATAATATATATATATATGAATATATATATATATTGTATGTATATATATATATGTGTGTGTGTGTGTGTGTGTGTGTGTGTGTGTGTATACGTACATATATATATATATATATATATGCGAGTGTATGTGTTTGTGCCTCTGAATACGTATTTATGTATGTATATACGTATGTTTATGTATGTTGACATGATTACATACATACAAACACGCATAAATAGATACATTCATATACACATATAAACAGAAATGCATGCATGCTTATTTGCATGCATGCTTACATACATACGTATAGAGATATACATAATACATATATATATATGTGTGTGTGTGTGACTGTGTGTGGGACTGTGTGTGTGTGTGTATGTGTATAGGTAGGTAGATGCACACTTATATACTTGCACCAAATGAACTCATACACACAAACACACACGTTGTGTGTGTATACACAAATACACATGCAAGAGCAACTCGAACATATGAAAATATTCATCACTGCTCTGGTATGGTCCGCATTGCTTTTATTCTATACATTCGCGTATGTGTTCTAATAATATGGTCGGTCTGAGCGTGCCTGTAGCTCAGTGCTATTAATATTCATATTGTTTATCGCCACAAATGATTTAGATCTTCAACAGACTCCAACTGAAGCTGACTAATGACAAGGACGTATGCTCATCTGTGGCTTTTCTCTGCGACAACCTAGATAAAAATCGCGCGGGTTGTTACCATGACATGCAGTGTATGTAACGGAAACCGTACCCCCATGTTGCATGGAATATTACTAACACACTCGTTCTAGAGAAAAGCTAACCGTTGCGTTTGTGTTTAATTTTCAGAAGGCTATGGCGTTTGATATTGAAAATAACAACCCGGTTTGGAATAGTGAAGTGTCACTTTAGATGGTCTCCACAACAACCTCCCGACTTGTTTTCAAAACGTTGGAACGCGATATAACAGTCGCCACGTGTAGGATTTATAAGTAACAATTTTAGCTAAGGCATATATGAACCAACTACCAGGTATAGATAACCTCTTATCAGAATGAATTGTTTCAAAAGACTATTATATAATGATGTTCAGCCTATATTCTCAATTCCGTACGTATGTGATAGGTCTCTCACGCGATTTGTTATTTGGACCACTTTCGTCTTCAACATGCTCATTAGGTAAACAGCGTAGGCATGACGAGCCTCTGACTGAGACTCTACAAAACGCAGACTCAGGCTAATCGACGTATAAAAATGAATACTTTTTACGTTTGCGACTGGTCTGGTCCTTTTTATGTTTGATTAGGGTCCAATATTTATGAAGTTCCGAGGTATAGTTTTGTCATAGAGTATGTAGGTTTAGATTCCTGCTTCCTCACTATATACGACCACATATACGTGTACGTTACAACGTTTTCTTTTTATGTTCAAGCCCTTATGCGCGCAGCCAGGCCGAGAGACCTATTATGACACAGGCCCAAAGTCCGACAAAAAAGTAAAATATTTTTTTAGGAAGCTATGTTACGCGATTGTTTACGTTCCAGTTTTTAACCTTTTTTTAAAACAAACCGCTGAAAAAAAGTTTTATACTATAATTAAATATAGTTTCAATTTTTTTTGTTAAACCTTGAATTGGTTCGTTTGTACCGAACTTTCCACTGGTTATCAGTTTTTTTGGATTTTTTGAAACCAAGTTCATAGGCTCACAGCCATCAAAATTGAAACACCACAAGTTTCATCAGTTTGCACGCGCGCAATTTCTAAATACACCGGTTTGTATCGCATATCCATCGGCATCGCATCAAACTATATATTTTAATATATGCACCTGCACTGCTAGTCACTGAGATAGTCACGTATACATATATTTTTATACCTATTTCAAATACATCACAGCTACCTAGATCAGCTACCTAAATCAACATGTCTGAGCCAAGCGAGGAGAAGGTATGTATGTTTTAAAACCTGTTGTGTATGTGTGTGCTTTATGCTTATGTGTCTGTGGACACAATATATGCTATTGTGTGTGTTTTATGGTTCTATTTCTGTTGATACAAAGTTTGTCTTGTTTCTTGCTTGGATAGCTTGTACGCCTTACATTTCAGCTATATATCCTTAGTCTATTATAGGTAGCTACTATCAATTTTTATTATGTCTATATCATGACGAAGACAGGGTATGCGTACACATACTAGTGCAGGCAGGAATTCGATATTGATCAGTAACATATTCTATCATAGTGACGCGAGTATATGTGCTTTTATGTTGACAGGATTGGCTCTTAACGTCTATATTGTGGTTGCACTGTGTGTGTGTTATGCATCAGGTTCAGCTCTTCGCTTTACTTTCTAATGAGTGGAAACATTCTTTTCTGTGAGTGTCGGACTGAGAACATTCTATTGTGTGAGTGTCTGAGTGTATTCGATCTTGAGGTGTGGTGTTGGAGGGGACTGTCCAATTGTTCATGTGCTCTTATCGTAAAAGTACACGGTCTCTATGTCGTTTACAGATCTACTGGTCAAAATCAAGTTGATTGTAGTTGTGTTGAATCCAGCCTCTTTCATCCACATATCGTTTCATTTTGATTATATTTGTATACCTGGTCGTTTCTTGGGTCGTGGTGAACCAAAGGTCGATGATATCTGGCAATTATTGTCAATAGTATTGCGCTTGGATGCTTAAGATTACCTCACATACTACACATCAATCGCGTTTCTGTAAGCACTTTGTACAGTGGCGGTAGTCCAGCCACTTGTTTCCTATATATAGTATGTCCCTGAAGCTTTTCTATATGCTTTATACTAACATCTTCTCTAAATTTTTCACGACTATGTACAGTACACCTAAGCACGTCTCGGTGTACAAAATATATAACATTTCTGAAATTCTCTTGTTGTATGTATACAGCCCGACATTAAGGGCGAGGGAGGTGGTGAGCAGTTGCACCTGAAGGTTGTTACGCAAGACGGAACCGAAGTCGATTTCAAAGTTAAGAAGGTTAGTACTTGTTTTTTATACATGTCTTAGTATTATTAAGATATATCGGTTGATATATGCCGAATGCCTACCTTGCTCTATTGATACTATAAGGGGATATCAGTGCGTGTATAACATGTGTGCTGGAGTGTCTTGTTTTATTTGGTCTACGGGCTTAAATGGTCTCTGAAACGGTTGTCACCATCTAATTGTATAAAAAGATGTACAAGTCATTCGGGCCAGACCCCGTTCTATCCATCTCGTTGTGAACGTTTCTTTTGTCTACAGTTGGCATTGTATCTCTTTTTCGATATGTTTAATAGTGCATATTAAGTCATATTGTGTGCCGGTCTAGTGTATAGTTAGTATGTTCTTCAGTATGTTCTTGTGGCCGGCATGTTGTGCAGTATGTCATGGGCAAGCACCTGTGTCGATGCACATGCGCATTGATTGCTAATGAGTAGCAAATCTGCAGGAATTTTTAAGAGAGGTATTACATATACGCGCATATATATATACATGTATGCATGTATGAATGTATGTATGTATGTATATGTACATATGCGCTTCCGGAGATAACCCAAGGGAGAAGTAACTGTAGTGTATGTATATATATTTATATATATATATATACAAATTTATATATATGTATATATATACTTTCTATACTATATTTTCCATATACGTGGCAGCTCACTGTATCCATTTTGATTCGCTGCAGACGACACCCCTTTTCAAGCTAATGAACGCATACTGTCAAAGACAAGCTATCGATCGCAAGAGTGTTCGATTCGTCACACCGGAAGGAACCGTCGTACAAGACGATATGACTGCCACTGATGTAAGTTTCTGCGAGTGCGCGATAGTGTCTATATAACCACCTGCATATATATGTGTATATAATATATACATATATAATGTGTGTGTGTGTTTGTTTGTATACATCTATGTTTGTGTATGTGTGTGTATCTCCCATGCCGATTTCCATGGAACGATCACAATATGCAAGTATGCGTACAGAAAATGATCTGTCTCACTGAATAGAGTACTCTTATATATATATATATATATTATAACGTTTATGATGTGCTGGAATATCTATCTATTGTTGTGCGTATACATTTAATCGATACAAATATATGTTAGATCATATATCTGAAACATGGACTCACATATCTGTATAAATATGTATGTATATCCATATATATTACCCGTAGTGGTATCTGCGATTAGTACTGGTCAGTTTAAGCGTTGTATTTGAAGAGTCGATATGGGCTTAAGTGTTGAACTCATCCATGTTGTCGTCTTTGATTATCATTTGAAACCTATTGGGTGTCAGGCTCAGAAATAACATACGTATTCTCGTTGCGTGTTGAATGGTATATCTTTAAGCGTGTTGTATATATGATGTCAAGCATATCTTGATTGGCATGATGCCGAAGATATAAATGTGTGTTCCTACTGTACTTGCGTAGGAGATTTTTCTACTTGCACGTTTGGTTTTTCTACTTTGCACGTTTTAGCGTCGTGGATTGAGCACTTTCCGCATACGTTTGTGACCTGACCCGACTCTACTCATTGAAATATGAAATGCTTTCTTATCTTGACACGGTTCATCTTCATAGGCGATTCTTTCCGCATACATTGAGTCTGGCATACCCATTGCAAGTGTGTAATCACATCTTCCGCTCTTAATTCGTAGTCCATTGCAATATATAAGAGTTGCTTGTCTAGTTATATGCATCATGCTAAGGTTATATAGGGACCCTACTCAACGTCATGAGGGACCATTTCTGTACACTCCCTGTGTCTAACATATGCATTGCAAGTATGAATTCACAGCTTGCGCCTTTTAATCCGTGGCCGATTGTAGTTGTGAGTACTTGCCTGGTTATGAAATAGTACAACGCTGCCACATAGCTGAACCCTTTTTTCGATAGTTATGTAAATAGGTGAAACCAATATGTAGTTCGATTAGCACAAGGTTGGTTAATGGGTGCTTGCTATCTACACCTACATAGCCGCCAATTCTTGACTAGAGATATTATATTTTGAATGTATGAGACTTCACACCCCACTTCACTGATACCAATACTACGCGTGTACTCTCAGTACAAAGGTAACATATTTTGAATGTATAAGACTTCACACCTCACTTCACTGATACCAATACTATGTTTGTATCCTCAGTTGGAGCTAGAGGATGGGGACTCCATCGACGTCATGCAAGAACAGACCGGAGGAATGTAAAACATACGAGAATGTAGGAACGCTTATTGATAAGAACTGTTTGGTTAGATACAAACCAAACACGCGCGGAAAGCTCGACTCATATAACCTTGGCACACCACTGCCATTCGTATCTCTATAAATGTAACATTTCGTCGGCTTAAACTGATGGCATATTTAATTATTGACGGCGCCGTTTTCTGGCGTTTGAGTGTTTTATACTTTTGAACCTGGGATGTCGAAAGTTGAATCATACGGCTGAAAGCAACCTCACAGGACTTTGGTGTGCTACTGTCATACGTAACTCTATACACGTACAGCTTGTTGGCTTTAATAAGTGGCGAGAGTTCAGTTTGTCTGCATATACTTTCCTGGTACAGTACGCGTACAGCTCGTTGGTTTTAATAAGTGGTGAGAGTTCATTTTGTCTGCATATACTTTCCTGGTGCAATACATGTACAGCTCGTTGGCTTTAATTGAGTCGTGGCAATCTACTGTGTTTGCATATACTTTCCTCGTGCAATATATGTACAGCTCGTTGGCTTTAATTAAGCGGTGGCAATTTACTGTGTTTGCATATACTTTCCTCGTGCAATACATGTACAGCTCGCTGGCTTTAATTAAGTGGTGGCAATCTACTGTGTTTGTATATACTTTCCTCGTGCAATATATGTACAGCTCGTTGGCTTTAATTAAGCGGTGGCAATTTACTATGTTTGCATATACTTTCCTGGTGCAATACATGTACAGCTCGTTGGCTTTAATTAAGTGGTGGCAATTTACTGTGTTTGCATATACTTTCCTGGTGCAATACATGTACAGCTCGTTGGCTTTAATTAAGTGGTGGCAATTTACTGTGTTTGCATATACTTTCCTGGTGCAATACATGTACAGCTCTTAATTAAGTGGTGGCAATTTACTGTGTTTGCATATACTTTCTTGATGCAATATATGTACAGCTCGTTGGCTTTAATTATATGGTGGCGATTTACTGTGTTTGCATATACTTTCCTTGTGCAATATATGCACAGCTCGTTGGCTTTAATTAAGTCGTGACAATCTACTGTGTTTGCATATACTTTCCTGGTGCAATACATGTACAGTTGTACGTTGGCTCTAATTAAGTGGTGAGGATTCACTTTGTCTGCAAATACTTTTCTGGTGCATCTTGCGAATAGCTTAGGTTCATGCGTCGATCTGCGAAATTGGCCGGCGGATTTTACTGCCAAAAGCTCAACTCGTATAATAAGTTTGGCAGACTCATGCGATACATATCACTTACATGCACATTTTGTTCGCTCAAAATGACAAGTATAGCATATATTCGCTCAATATTCAGGTTTTTATTCACCTGTCATAGATACTCGGCATCTTATAAACAATGTTCATTTTAGGATACTTGGCGTCTGTTATATATTCGTCAAGTATACTTCACGCTGCATCCTTTAATTTGGGAAGTCAAATCCTGCCGCTTCTGGTACAATGCACAACTGAGTGAGAATACCCGAATACCATCCCACAGTTTGGTTTACGTTGGCATGGGTACAAGACTAGTATTTAAATTGGCCGTATAGAGATATGGAAGAGGAATTCCTGAGCGTATCAGTATCCAGGAGGAGAAGCAAACAGAGTGTATGAGCACTAGCTTAACACGTGTTGCTCGAGGCAGCCACAAATAAGAATAACAAAACAATGACGATACTATGTCAAATGTCTCTGAGCTTGTGGTGATGTGCAAAGAGAAGAAGGGCTACGTAAATTTTAAAGCCTATATCCATGAGCAATGTAGAAGTAAGATATGTACAAGGTTATTCTTATGTATAGCTACGCCGGGACAAGGGCCTGGATATAGACTCCTGCTTTCCGCTATACCTCGAATCGAATTTGTTTTTTGTGTATTTGCAAATTGTATAGTGCACTAGCTAGCGTGTACTGGGCAGCCTCGACGTCTAAACACCCGCATATAGCATTGTTTAGAAGCAAGCAAATGTACATACACTTATACGTATACCTACCTGTAGGCATAAGTATGTGTATCATTGTATATCTGTGCACATTTTATCACCACCTTATCTGTTTACTTTTAATTTGGGTGCTATTTACTTAAAATGTGCAATTTAGCTTCATGCGACGTAGGTGTACATGGGCGCCAAAACCTCACTGACCAAATTTGGGTGAGATCATTCGTTCAAGAAAACCCGAAAAACAAAAACAAATGGAAAAAATTGCACGTGCATATCAACTGGACTAAATTATTTTACTAATTACCCTTCCGTTAAACTCACAGTAAGCACTCGTCTCGATTGCTCGCATTTACATACACTGTTCAAACGTATACTAGTACTCACAACACACACATATCAGCACATCGAAGCCATCATGAAACTATCTCTAAGTACACCCCCCAATGAAGGCGAGACCGTCCTCGTGGTCAAGATCGAAGGAGAAGACCACACCCTTGGCAATTCATTGCGATGGATCATCATGAAGAACCCGGACACTGAGTTTTGCGGCTATGTAGTACCACATCCTTCTGACCATAACATACAGATGCACATACAGACCAAGAGTGGGGTGTCTGCTGTGAGTGTGTTGAGAAAGGGTCTGAGCGATTTGCAAGAGTTGGCACAGCACACACGAGAGACGTTCGAGGAGGCCATGACGGAATACACGGCAACAGACGGCATGCAGGAATAAAAACGTATCAAATAGTCTACATTTATGTACTTCTCTGTGATGATGGCGATACAAGGATAGTACGTAGATCGACTACGTTTATGCGCCTCTCTATCGCCCAAAATACACGGATGCACGTACAGACTGGGCGTATTGAGAAAGGGTCTGAGTGATCTGCTTCAGCGGGTACAGCCCACAAGAGACAGTCCGAGGAGGTCATGACGGGTTACGCGATTTCTGGTGGTATACAGAATGGGAATGGTACCTATATGTGCTTCTCTGCTGCTGCTGGGAGGATGCAAGGATAGTATATCAGCAAACTGTTTGTATACGGCTTTACTACAGATTGCGTCCGGGAATAGAACGTATGCAAACCACGTTTCCATGTTCTTCTCTTATGCTGTTTGAATTCAGCAAGAGCATGCATAGATCAATTTGTGTGTGTGTGTGCTTCTCTGTTTCAGTGGTCATGCAAGGGTACTACGGCAATCGATGCGGTACGTATACTCGAAAGGAGACTTGCGAGAGCAGCACAGGTTATATGCTGTTTGTGTGCTGAGAAAGGTATGATTGATTGACAAATAAGGGACACATACTGGATGTACACTGAACATGTACTGGCCTGTAGGCGGACGACACTCGACGAAGCACTGAATTGGCAGACTTCGCTCTGACAAATAATATGCAAAGATCCGTGTACACGCGTCGTGTGGTCCTTACGCTTTAGCGGACGACAAGCCAATCTATCGCATACACACGGCACATGCACTATACTCAACAACAGATAGACGGTAACAATACGCTCGACTAAACCGTTAACGCATTGACAAGGGTACTTTATACATTCCAGGGCGGTGTTGCGGGAAATTTCGTTATTTCCATGTCATGCGTTTATCCGGGATACGACTTCGGTCATAGTTTGTCTAGGGCATCACTTGGGTGTGGGATGGGCCAGATGAATAACACATCTCAAGTGTGCTCTAGCGGTAGGAGCTAGGCTGTAGCAGTGGTTGCGAGGCGGAGTAATTTTTTGAAGGAGACGGGTAGAGAAGGTGGGTGTAGTTGATGGGTGCATACACTGTAGATTGGGACTCTCGGAGCTATGTACAATGTATATACCTAATTGTAAACACTTGGTTGTACACACGCTAAAGGTCATACATCATCAGCAGTGGCCAAGGCCGTACATGTGCTTGATGCCGTTAGGTGTGCCACTGCCGAACCTCATTGATTCAGGGTCATATCAGTGCATGTAGTGAAACTCTTCAATTGTTCGTTGGATGTGGTATGTGCATTGGATATTCGTGAATAAATCTTTTAGGATTATATTGTCTGGTCGCTCTGAATGCACCAGTGAAAATTGCTTAGTACTTTGGGTATTATTTTTATTCTACATGTTTCATGATATGATGATATATATATATATGTGTGTGTGTATGTATAATGTATCTATATATATATATAATTTCACAGTCATCTGAGTTAGTCCAATGATGAATTTGTAAACATCAAGTGGTTATTATGTACTTTGGCTCGTTCGAAGCACGATGCGTGAGTATCTATGAATAGTTCCATGGAAACGAATGTGGTGTGATCTAGCAATCTGCTGTGGAAATACTCAATATATTGAACCGCTTCCAAATTTTCAGTGTAGAAGTAGAAATAATACTGGGTTAGAGGTTGGCATTTGAGTGTCTCTAGTCGATTGTTGGCCGATTCATAAGCTACATGCCATAACTATGGGATGAGCTTTTAAAATACTGAATCCATAATATAGTGTAGTAATACCACAAATATTTATCAGGTACGACCGAAAGGTAAACCCATTAGGAATAGTAGAATACATTAAACAGGGTCTGTGTATTGTGCTATACAGGCATAGTGGTCAAAATGCTTCATCCATAGCGACGCGATAGTAGTATGGGTAGGTACTGTTGGAGATGATCGTGAATACTTCGCCCACACTGAACACGTTGCCGGTCTTAGACTTCCAATACGTTCAGTGGTCTGGCGAAACTCGAGAATCACCGGATACTCACCCGGTTGGGGCCCTCCCCCATGTCTCAGTGGTGACTGATTGAATTCGTGGAAGCTTTCACCCGCCGATGGGTATTGCAGTGTACGTACTTACTATTTACAATATTTCTGAGCAAAGAACATACATTCGCGAGTCTTGCTCCTCTAGTGGTATACGTAATATCGTAAAGCGTTGTATTGATAGCAAACATCTACACGCCCCTCTGCTGGATCAGGGCCTCGCTAACTTTACGAGTCGTAGAGGAGAACTTGATTTACGCCTCGAGACCCTGATCCAGAGGGCCGTGATATTTACATAGTATGGTGCATAGTACATACATACAATCTATAGCGTAAACTGTTCTTAGGTCTCTTGGCGTAAACGTTTATTTGGATTTTTCTTCTTCTTCAAACCTTGTTTTTACGCGAGAATCGAACTGGGAGTGTGTATGTGTGTCCGTGTGACGGTGTGACTTGTGACTTGTAAGTTGTGACCCTGTGGCTAACCTCATAACGTTACCTGATAACGTACGTACCGTTACGAGGTTGGCCCTGTAGCTGTGAACAGTTGTGACCCTGCTATGACCCTCTATGTAGAAGTAGAAAAGTATAAATAGAACCAAACGTGCGAAGGACACCCTGTTTCTGCTTCAGCGTGTGTGAGACTGTGCGAGTGACTGTGAGGCTGTGAGCGGTGAGCGGTGAGCCTTGAGCCTTGAGCCTTGAGGACGAGTTACGTATATATAAATAATAGTAAAAATTATTAACGTATTTATGTATATACAATTGTCATCAAATTCTAGAGCACGATCTGATTGGACTTGCTACATTACGCGTTTTAGTGGTCGATGCGAATTGCGAAGGCTGATTCATATTTTATTTATGTATGATCTGTTGGTGCACTTTGGCCTGCTGCGTACGCACATAAGACTCGTAGATATAACTGTATGGTGGTATACTGAGAAGGTGGGAAACAACGCCTATGCTTTCTTCACATATTCTCTACGTGTATTATGTGCCACGTATCCACAGGATCGAGTAAAAGTTTGAAAGTGCGATACATTTCAGTAAGTTTTAACGACGCCCCAACTACGGGCAAACATGTCGGCCCCCAATCGAAGCGCATTCGCAGACTCAGTCTTGGACGACAGGGATAAGCAGGTGATACCGTATATGATTGAAAGCAGCTTACAGCTATATAACCCAGGTATGTGTGCTTGCTACTACTGCCACACGAGCAATAGTACGAATTTGCGATGATTAAAAGTATGTGAATACACATGATATGGATGGCATCCACCAGCGCCTACAAGAAATCGAAGCACTACAGTAATACGCTTTTTTTAATCCAGATATCTTATAATATATACCGGTTGCACTAACACTTTGGAAT
>NW_014040022.1:61266-62408 GCF_001186125.1 Sphaeroforma arctica JP610
TATAAATATATATACATTCTTAGAAATATATGTATATGTGTATGTATGGATATCCTTTCAGATATTTGTTCGTATATATATATGCATAAATATATATATATATTTATATATATATATATTAGAAGCGTATATATAACTGTGTTCATATGTACATGTGCATATGCACTTGTATGGCTGTTGCGGCATCGACCTACTTACCTAATTCTAATCAACACCCACATCTCCAGGCATTCAGAGACACATCTCTATCTCTACAGATGGTCGCCTACCTCTGGGATGGAGAGTTATACTAAATAGCCCGGAAGAGCGTCGAGTGGTTCTGTATAACGCGAGAGAGCATCAGATTGTTGTGCAGAATACACACGACGCCATGCAGCGAAGTCGTTCGAGTACTCAATCCTTCACCAGCGAGTTAAGCGAAGCCGATGAGGTGCTGATGGTATGTGCCAGAGAGCGCGAGAGAGCTATCGTATATGTGGTGGGGGTACAATAGATAAATATATATAATACAGACTGTGAAGTGTGACTGGTACGGGATATATGGTACATCCAGTGTTAGCAACGGGGTGTTTGTTGTATGGCAACGCACTTGCTATGTATAGTTGATCATATGTATCAAATTGATACAGACTGTGAGGTTTGAATAGTATGTGCTAGATGGTACCCCCGAGGTTTTACGGACTCCGATCTTTTGATTGTATGTTTAGGAGGACACTTGATTGCTTTGTGTCTGTTGAACTGACAGGCTAATGTAGCAGGCGAGGTACTGGTGGTAAGTACTGGAGAAGATCACAATTACTGTGTTTGTATAACAGATTTATAAGCTGTCTGCTTGGAATTGGAAAATAGTAGTATCTGGTAGGGCATATAGCTCATTATGCACAGATATATATTTATATCTATATTTATATTTATATTTATTCATATACAGAATTTATGTATGTATGTTAGTATGTATGATGTGCATATGTATGTATCTATGTATCTACGTATCTATGTATCTGTGTAACTACGTATGTATATATGTATCTATGTATCTATGTATCTATGTATCCATGTATATATGTATGTATGCATGTATATATATATATATATATATATATATATATATATATATATATACTATAGTAGTATACGTACTA
>NW_014040021.1:0-7177 GCF_001186125.1 Sphaeroforma arctica JP610
ACTGGGCAACCTTGCCGCCCTATATACTTCTACGGTTGTGAGACTTGTGAGTTGTGATTTGTGTCTTGTGTGATGTGTCACACTCTCTCTCTCTTCTTGTTTTGCGGTGACAGTGAGCGTCCCTTTCGAGTCTCGACTTCGAGACTCGAGAGACTCCGAGAGAACTCGAGAGACTCCGAGAGGCGTGAGACTCCGAGAGGCGAGAGAGTCTCCGCCTCTCCGACTTATTGTCGTCTCCAGGCTCCGACGAGTGTGACCGTCAGCCTGTCAGGCCTCTTCTTGCCAGCTCACGAGGCACAGACCATTGGACCAACGACCTTCAGAATAGAATTTTACAAAAACAAAATGTTTTATTTCAAAATCGGCATTGCGCAAACTTTTTTCGATGGAGAATATGGTTAATAGAACAGTGGAATTGCATTTATTTTTTTCAAATGTCGCAATTTCGTCGTCTGGAACTTGGAAATGTGAACGTTCTCAGTGGCTTCTAGAAATTTACAGTGCTCATATCTTGTTTGTGTTAAAAAGCAAAAGAACTTGTGCTGTTTGGTACATGTACTATATTATATATATAGAAATACTACGTATGGTATTTACATCATATACTGTTCTCTTTTAAAAAAAAAATCCCTTTTTCATAGCCTTCTGGCTTCCAATAATAATAAAATACATTCTAAGCAAATGAAACAAGAAATAAACGTATAGAAAGTTGTTGTTGTTTTTTTTGTCTTTTTTAGTTTCAGACCCACCTCACCGCGGCACCGCCTGTCAGTCTCGCCTTCACAGTATACCCTAAACACATGACACCACAAGAGAGTCATGAACCATTCCACCATCATCCAAGTGGCCGTTTAAGGCCTGCTGAGGACTGAGTCTCACTGAGGTCTAAGACTGTGAGCCGCTGATGAGTCTGAGCTGTCTCACTGACTTTTCGTCCTAGTATTTATGATTTCTATTGTTCAATAAATAAACTGAATTTTCCAAAACTATTGTTCTTTAAAAAAAAATGAAGAAAACCCTATAAATTTTGTATATTTTTTTGTGGGGGGTCTTTGTTTTTATTAGTATTTTTCATGGGGGGTCTTTTTTAGTAAACTCGAAACTTCGGACTGTCTTCGGAAATGTTGCACTTTTGAAGTTTCGAGGTTCACTGATGAATGATGATGATGAGATTGTAATTTTGACGACTCACCTTTTGTACTTGACTTTTTACTCTCTCGGAACAAAGAATCTCGAATCTTGAGCTCTTGACTCTTGTGGCCTCTTGTGCCGGCACTCCTGCTGTCCTGCAGCCTTGCATTTTGCAGGCCAAGTATATACTGTACCTGACTACCTGTCAATTCGTTTGCACAAATGCAGTAAACGTTGAACGGGATCTCAAAAATGAATATAAACGCTTTAACGTAAAAGGGTAGACTGCTCACTACAGAAGAACCCCCGCGGATACTATAACATAGACGTTTTACTTCATCAGAAAAAAAGTATCGATTACAAACGTTTTAACGAGAAACGAACTGTAGCTGCACCATCATGTGTCTGGTGCTCTCTGCCCCTCTGCCTCACTTTCTCTCTTTCTTTCTCAGTTTCATATGGTACCCGGGCCCCCGGCCCCGGGTCTCGGCCTAAGGGCCAAGGGCTGCTCTCGAACTCTTTTTGCAATAGAAGCCGAATAAAATCATGATGGGCATTCAGCACAGACAGAGGGATGACAGTTCACACACGGGTGCCAGCGGCAATTTTAGCGATATCGTGGAAATAGAATATCATATCAATACTTTAGAACACTATTCTGTGCATTCGTGTCACAGTGTCCGTTCTATCAGCACATATTCGTTATTGCATTGCATACTCCTTATATCTATATATTTCCTATATACACATTTCCAAGCCGACCTTATACAGAGCTACGTGGGACAATATGGCTGTCACAGAAACAACCAAGTTGAGCTCAGACCCACCACCAGCGCAGAAGCAAGCGGACAGCTATACATACGAAGAAGTATCAGTGCATCACACAGCCGACGATTGCTGGGTGATACACAACGGCAGTGTATATGATGTTACAGAGTTCTTGGAGGCACATCCGGGAGGTCCGGATATAGTGCTTATGAGCGGGGGCAAAGACATAACAAAGATCATGAAAGATCCGCACGAGCACGAGCATTCAGACTTTGCTGTGAGTATGTTGGAGGATTATAAGGTGGGTGCATTGAATATGAGTCACGGTGATTCGGATATACATGAGAGCGATGCTGGCCTGGGTGTTGCCGATCCCGATTTCTTAGACATCACAAAGCCCTTGTGGTTGCAGATGTGGAACAACACCTTCGAGAAAGACTACTACATGCAACAGGTGCACATTGCTCGACACATCAAAGATGGTGAGTCCTTCCCACGTATTCATCCTTGTGTGTTACTACTAGGCTGTGGTTGTTGTTTTTTCTCTTTGTTTAGATCATTATTCGCACTCTGTGCCTTGGCAAGGGTGCTTGAGCGTGATATAGCACTCTATGTTGCTTTGATTTTCATCCTTGAGCGTTTATGGGGTGGTTTAATCTCGTATGTATTTACACCATCTGATCACACTATCTGCGATTTCATTGTGGTTATCTCCATGGAGCGCTATTGATTTGTCATATTGTACGCTTTATGTATATAAATGTGAACCGTGTTCACTACCAGATCCCAATTCTTCTTGCTCGTAATCCGGTCCTATTGCACTTCAAATTCATTGAGTGCGTGCACTTAGTAGTATTATATATATATATATATATGTATATGTATATATATACATATATATATATATGTACATGTACATGTGTATATATATATATATATATATATATGTATATTGTATATATATATGTGTGTGTGTGTATGTATGTATATATATATATATATATATATATCATGTCGTAATATAGGTTCGATTTGGTAGCTGTCGCGTGTGGTGCGGGTCTAGCAGCCATGTTGTTGTGATTCCCCACTCTCAAATAAATGGTTTCTGTGTGATTTAATTCGAAATCTTAATGTGCCTGAAATGTTAGCTCTGTTCAATTGTTTGAACTACAGCTTATGCAATCCATTATGCGTCTCTGTGTGTCCCACACTGAGGCCCGTTATCACTCTCGGCAGGGTGTATGGCGTGATTGGGTGTTTATACATCTCTGTCAATATATGCGCGTATACATACGAGTCAAGTACAGTACTGGCCAATGTTGCATTTGATTCTGATTACTGGTGGGAGTGTCCCATTATGTGTGTGTGCGTGTATTACGTTGTTACTTGTGCGGATGTTTCATACCTGTAGCATGTGTGTATATTGGACTGTGAGAATTATTCGACATAGTGTTCGCTTGTAGTATCTTTTAAATGAATCTTATCCGGTTGCATCGCCCTGTGTGTGTCTCTTTATGTTTGCATATGCGTTTGTAGTCAGTGTGTGCTTGTGTGTCTGTATTGCGTGTGTGTGTGCGTGTGTTTTGTGCCTGGTAATATTGTGAGGTCGGAAATCAAGCGCTAGTTCGTCACAATCGTTTTAATAGTCGGAAATTCTTTTAACAGTTATTTTAATATATATGCCGTCGGTAGCAGTCAGTGTTAAATTATGTGCCCAGATGTACGTTGAGGTTATTTGTCAGTGTATATATCCGGTTCACAGAGTTTGGATACCTCGTGTGTTCGCAAAACTAAAAAGTCTAGAAGTCTTCGTTCGTGTGATCACACACTGTGTGTTAGCTGTCAGTTCCTAACTCCTAATAAGTCTGCGGAAGGCACAGTCGTGCTATGCCTCGTACTTCGCTACACATGTCATGAACCACTGTTCTTATCTTCTGTGCATGCATGATTCACACTCAGGTTCACCGGCCCCTATCTTCGGAGGAGTGCTAGAAAACCTTACTATGACGCCGTGGTACATGGTGCCTCTGATCTGGATCCCTGTGTCGATGTACATGTACTCGCTCGCCCTGCCCACATTCGGTCCCGCTGCCATGCTACCCTTGTACCTACTTGGCATCTTCGTGTGGACGCTGTTTGAGTACTCATTCCATCGGTTCCTCTTCCATATAGACTGTAAGTCGCGCTGCAGTGTCTGCGTGCATGGCTCTGTCTGTGTCTGCCTGGTACTAGATTGCGCTGTAGTGTCTGCGTGATCGCGTTGTCTTGTAAATGTGTCCCATGTCCATGATCGTTTACTTATTACTCTCGCCATGCAAACTAGGGCAAGAGGCAGGGCTTCTTGCTACGACCGTGACGCTTCCTCACTATGCCAAGTGTTATATGCTTGCTCGTTGTGGTGCATGCGTATGTACCGCTTGAAACTCAGCTTTAGAGTGGTTCATTTACATTCCCTTGTTTACCGACAATCAGTCGGCTTTTGGCTGTTGAATGTATCTGACTTCGCAACTCTATTCAATTGGTGCTATGCGCGTCACTGTGGCGATGTTTTATTCTGGTACCTCTGTATAGGCCTTGTAGTGCATGCCTTCTGTTTACTACAGGATCGATCATGTAGTGCTTCTCTTGCCCATTCTCTCGCAAGGGCCTTTCTGGCTGTGTTCGGCTGCAGCCGCCTGATAAATTTGGGGTTTGCGTTGATTCCGTATTTTCTATATACTTGCGTATATTTAATGTTTGCAAGGACTATGTTTAGAGTTCCAGTAATGCATACAATAGTTTTCAATCATGATTCGGTATATATCTGGGTCTACCAGCTACGTGAGTTGTTGTTTTAACATGCCTATACTATGGTCGTTCGCCCTCGTCATGCGTTCGATTAGTCTCGCTTTCTGCGGTCGTAGGAAACATCGTCTCGTTTCGTGTTGAGCGATCTCTTTTTTCGTTCTGTCTCTCTGTCATGTTGCACATGTATCTGTATTCATCGCTAATTGTCATTGGTATTATTTCTGCCATGTTGCACATTTATCTGTATTCATCGCTAGTTATCATTAGTATCTCTGTCATGTGGCGCTGCTTTCTACCCGCTCACGCAAGACATTGTACATCTTCCTGGCGTTCACTTGTCTGCCCATTCGCTGTTAATGTCCCCTAGACCACGTATCATTGCTATCTGCCAATATATTTACCTTACTGTCTCGTTCCCTTCAAATCCTCTTCTCATCGTACGATACCTAGACTGGCTGCCAAATCATCCGAAAGCGCTAGCGATACACTTCATCGCGCATGGTATCCATCATTTCTTGCCTATGGATAAACTCCGTCTGGTGATGCCGCCGACGTTGTTTACCATCCTGATAGTTCCTGTGCTAAGCTTCTTCTTCTTGTAAGTTTATTTTGTCGTGATCTAATATTAGCACGTACTGATTGACCACAAGCAAGCTACTTCATACCGTGCGGTTTTGGCTATACCGTTCTTCGTCGCTGTTGCGCATAAATAGATTTGTTACATATTCTCATTCTATATATAATGTATCCTATTCTGTTGCGAGAGATTTTTCTCTCCCCGATCGATCACTCGCGTGACCTTGCGAAAACAGTACAACGTGTTGCTGAGGTTTTCCAATTGAGTACTGAGCATTCGTTTCATGATTGCATCCACCCCGTCGCATTCTTCGTTCGTATCATGTGTAATCATGTGTATATCACATGCGCCCGTGCGGTTGAGGGTATCGCCCCGTTATACGGCAGTGCCTTTGGATTCACCACCACCACTGACTAATATAGCAACCCCATATTCGATACATACGGAGTGTGTGTGGTGGGGGGGGGGTGTCATGCCGAACATAGACCCCTCCATACGCGTTTTGCGCTGCTCTGTCATCTCTGTACGTACAACTGAGTGCGTTTCCCATGAAAGTGTCCACCAGTACACTTAGTCTTGAGCAATCTATTTTTTATCAGTGCACCCCGCCTGTGCACTTTGATGAAGACTTGATTGGACGCTGGCATGGAATATATATATCACACACATTGCTATCCATTCTGCCGTATATCCGCTCATTATCCTTTTTCGTATCGTATCTGATTTCCGTGCATCCATACTTCCTAACCCAACTGTCTCAGATTACGGTTACCTGAATCGTTGATCTGGGCCATCGCCTCCGGTGCCGTTTCTGGGTATGTCGGCTATGACATGGTGCACTACTTCCTACATCACGGACGCCCCCCCACAGAATATCTGCGTATGATGAAAACGTACCATCTCAATCACCACTACAAGAACTGGGACCTGGGCTTCGGCATTACTACCAAATTCTGGGACCAGGTGTTTGGTACTGAACTATTCGATAACAAGGCTGAGAAGGAACGCGTGGCGGCTGAGCTTGCGCTCGCGGCCAGTCGAAGCGATAGTAAGAAGGCTCAGTAAATAGAATCCAGGGCTTGTGAACATTGTGCTGTGGTGCCGTACGGCTCGTTTTGAGGGCTGAGATAGACTCCCTGCGAGCGTGTGCACACTCGGGGGTGTGTACATATGTTTATAGTAGTTAGAGTTCCCTGAGAAGGCACTGCAGGACTGGTGCGACTCAATTGTGTTGTACACAATAAAGATGATAAACCCGGAGACGCCGCCGGCAGTATGGTCAATATCAAATTCTCCTACGCTAGTTCGTATGTATTTGTTTTTTTTATTGTGGAATATGACATTCAAGTCCAATATATCGCCAGTCTGTGTGCCGGATTGTTCTTTTACAGACTGATTGAGTATTGTAAATCGATGACCATATCTTTTATAGATGTATGTGATATCTCGTTGATTCGCACAAAGGACTCTAAATGTAAACCTATTGTACTGTACATCTCGAAATTACGAGTTTGAAAAAAGAATCAAAATTACAAACGAGTGTAAAGATTCCAGAACAGTACATATCGACGGATATGCTGTCTGGTCGATACAAGTCTTTGATCGTCAACCCATTAGGCAACCATCAACTAATAGGAATGTATATGCGAAACAAACAAATAATGGAGCACAGACATATTAGAGAACAGAACATACGCATGAATGCTTTCTCATGTAGATATCACTTTTTTAATGGAGATATTTTATGTACACAATACACATCAATTTTTGATTTTCACACACATATATTATGTATATATATATATATGTATGTATGTATATACATACATATATATATATATGTGTGTGTGTGTGTGTGTGTATATATATATATATATATATATATNTATATTATGTATAATAAATATATATATA
>NW_014040021.1:7197-10140 GCF_001186125.1 Sphaeroforma arctica JP610
CGTGTGTGTGTTTGTGTGTGTATGAGAGAGATTATATATATCTATATAAATATATACGGATGTGTTGAATATATATGTATATGTATATATATATATATATATATACATATACATTATGCATGTATGTATGTGTGTGTGTGATTATTTGTGTGAGTATGTGTGTATGTGTGTGTTTATCTGTGTGTATATGCGTGGGTGTGTATGGGTATGTGTGTGTGAGTATGTGTGTTTGTGTGTGCGTGTGTGTTTGCGTGTGTGTGTGTACTTATATATATATGATGGACAATATCAAGTCATACATACGGTATGGTATATAGTGGATGTGCACAAATGTATGAATAATATCCTCCACATGATATCTCAACTTAAATGGTACTATTAATACATTTTCTTTCTTTTGTATTCTCTATTCACGAAGGTTTTGTCCTATTGATGATCTAGAAATAAGCAGCCCGAAAGAAATAAAACATCGCGTTCAGATGTGTGTATGTGAAAGAAATGTTAATTTTCTTATCAGACGTAATATAAGTGAGGAGACTGTAATGTATACCAGAGCCAAACTATATATAACACAATATACGACACCCATGTATATACGTACATCCATACGTTCGTGTTTTTTGAAACACATATCTGAGCAATATCCGAATAGGTGCAACACAATCATGATAAGTACTTGCAGATTCACGCAAAATAGAAAACATCCTTCGCCAATCATCCCCGCTTATCCCTGCTGTTACCTTCGTACCAACTCGTTTAATATATACATATTCCTAATATACTCAAGCATTCATTCTAATAATTACCGTGCCCGAATCCCCAGCCCATTTCCCACGTTACACGGCACAACATGGATCGCCGCTCACTTCTATCGTATCCCCAGGTGCAATCGGGGCGTCGCAGTCTCTGAAGAGATACTGGCCTGTCGAGAACCCAGCAATAACAGACAAAAATAGATATGTACTGTACGTCATGGCAGCCAACATGGCCAAATACCCCGTCACAAGACTTAATCCGTGTAGTAGAGCCACAGTTGCGTCAAGTTTCTTGTTCCTGCGGTGCTTGTTGCTACCTCGGTTGCCTGGTGATACTATTAAGGTAGTTCGCTCGGTCGAGTCGTCTGAGCCTTTACGAGGCCTTCCCTCGAGAGCCTGCATACGCTGCAGGTACACAAGCCCGCGTCGATATGACGACATGTACTCGTGGAACACAGCCAGCCCGAAACACGCCAGCATGCCGACCATCATCTTGAAACGTGAATCCAATACAAACCAGGAGAACCACAGGACTATACATGTTGTATCTTGTGTTGTGAACCCATCGTACATGAACATGACCGTACGACCTGAGCAGTAGGAAACATCTTCCACATCCTTCTTCATGTGCTTGATGGTGCGTAGGTAGTTCCTGGGCGCTTCGAAAAAGTTAGTTACCTGGTTGCTCATTCCACAGAACCACAGGCTCTGTCTACCCTTGAAGTGTATGTAGTGTTCTTTAGTAGCCTGCATGCCGCATACGGGACATTGTTTCCCTTCGAGATCACCGGCGTTGTGATCGCTTATATGGTCGTCTGTCTCTTGATCTTTCCTACTGAGTTCGTCAGTCTGTTCCAGGGCTGACCCACTTGCAAGTATACCCTCAGAATTGCTGGTCTGGTATAATAGGGGGTCGTCCGCTAATTTGTGTGCACACCCCAGGCTGCATGTATTTAGATATTGACCTTCATTGTACACTAGTTTGAAGGAATCGTCGATTTGCAAGGCCATACCACATACAGGACAGCAAGTCGACCCATGGGGACAGGTGTCTGTTGCGTCGTTTGCGGGAAGCCGGATTGAATTTGAACTCATTCCATTGTGTGTATGTGAGCCTATGGCGGTGTCTAAAGGTTGTGCTAATACAATGACAGCTTGCAATAGCGTATATAACACAAACAGCTTCGTCGATCTGTATATGGTAGATGTCATGATGTACTAATGATAGAAAATTAATATATACTGGCTGTGAAGATGTCAAATGCCAACCTTAAATATGTTTACTTGTGTATCTTATGAATTTATGTTATACTATTATTATATAAATTGTTGACGAGATACGTGCACACACACAGACACGAATCCCCTCATTTTAAAGAGTCATTAACAAACCTCAATCCGTTAAAAGGGTACAATTTATTTGTTTAATGTAAACGCTTATATTCATATGACTACATTCATACCGGTCAAAAGAATAGTAAAAATCGACCTACTGTGCCACTTTAATGGACATTGTCCGAAGGTGTCGTTTAAAACTTTAAACCTGAGGGCTTCTAATATGCACTCGTAGAAATAATTATTGACCAACACCGTTTCAGCGCTTAACGTAAATGTATGTCTATTCGAGTTTAGGTATTATCGCAAACGTATTAAGGATCCCCCATTTCACAGATGTTCTTCTTTTTTTTAAAGTTTGTGTGGAGCTTGCGCAACAAACAAAGGTGATTGATTAAAAATATCAGATCTACCAGTCACAACACAGCGATAAATATGTATTCATCTGAGTTGCCCTGGGGGTAGTGGGGGCTGGGCCGCTTGGCCGTTGGGGAGTCAGTGGGACCGTGGGAGTCTGGGCGACTTCCGGTCTGCGGTCTGAAAGTCTGAAACTACAAGACTGAAACTGAATGACAGGGACTCTTGTGCCGGTCTAAGTCTGAACTTTAGAGTCTGAGTGACAGTCTGGCGCTTGTACTCTAGCGACTAGCGGCCTAGCCACTGGAATTTGGAACCTGGGACCTGGGCCACTGGGATCCGGGATCAACTGAACTTTTGGATTTTTAATAAACTTTCTATACTGAAATAATATTTTACATTAACACTACATTAGTACAGATAGTCGTAATAGTATCAACTAGTTATAGTATAGTCAGCTATAGAGAGATGTCTGGGGAGAGGCTAGGTACATATA
>NW_014040021.1:14016-28782 GCF_001186125.1 Sphaeroforma arctica JP610
TATAAATATAAATATATACATATATATATATATATATATGAATTCTCCAGTCTGATAAATGGAGACGTAACGAATCAATCATATAAGTTTGACATACCTGACCATAGTCTATTAAATATTTGATGTTTATAAACACTTGCCACTGATATCGGCTCGTGAATGCCAGTCGGGATATTGCTTTGTCTAGTCGAACACCAGAAACAAAGGCTACAGGTACACAGGGCTATTCCACGACATTCTTTCCGCTTGCGCTATGGGAATGTCCGCCTACTCTACCAAAGTCTGACAGGGATGGCTATGCAAGCCTCTCACGAAAGACCACAGCAGTTTCGCATATATATAGAATTTTGATCTAATATTTAATACGATATGGGGTTTAAATATCGTCGTCGGGGCCACTGAAATATACAGGATGACATCGCAACGTCCGCGTGTTCATGAGCACCAGCACAGGCGTTACGGAAAATGTTGGCAGGGCTATCACATGCACCTCCTGACCATCGGCCCCTGAATATTGAATATTGAACCATTTCATGATTAGGATTTGCACTGGACTTCTTTCATATAAGACCTGAATAAACATTCGAAGGGCGATAAACCCCACATATTGAGATCCCAGATACTCACCTAAATGGCGAGGTGGCAAGGGCTCCCAACAGACGCAGAAAGTAATGAAAAACAGACGCACACAGCCCCCTCGCGTAGGCTCGATATCAAGTTTTATTAACTATCAGTATATAAGCAATTCGAGTCCACTGTCGCGCCGCTAGCAACACAATCACACATGACAGACAGCTTAATCTTACCGCGAACAATCCTCTCCTCGAAGTCCGGTTGGTTGCCTGCGAGGTACACATGAGGCGTACTCTCCATCACGAACGGATCGACGCCTTGGAAGGGGTATACGGCCAATGTGTCGGGCGCTGTGGGAGCTATGTGCCGCCATCGCAGTGTGTTCTCCATAATACTCAACCGATCGGTTGTGTTGCAGTATTTGTATATATCATTCAACGGCTGCCCAGAGGTGGCCAGGATACTGGTGTGGATGGAAATTTTGGCTCAGAACGTAGTTTGGATGGAGAGTCGAATGTACATACGAGCATGCAGCACCAAAGGATATGTATTTGAGTATCCGACTTTGCAATTTGACACTGACCTACAAAAGAGATATTTCACTATTTTGAATAATTCAATGCTACTGACCTCACCAAAAAACAACGTAATGTTCTTGATGTACATGTGCGATTGCAAATTTAATGAGTGCAAGCTCTGTATGTAGAAGGTGCAGGCAGATCAAAAATGCAGGCTCATTGCCGCTTTTGACGATGCAATATCCACTGCACAACACACTTGTCGAAAGACGGTATACTCTATACTATGAGCAACCGCTTGATATACCACTTCGATAAAAATATCCGCCAAGGATACAGATCGATAGCAGCCACCAGCAGAATACATCTTCGCAATCCAGGGCACAAAAGCATCACGCACAAGCAATAGGCTAAACGCCATTCGAAATAACTTGAAAAATTGCGTATACAGAGCTTAGGTACAATAGTAATCCTCGACAACACGATATTCCCACGTTAGTAGACGGAATACCAACCCATATACATTGATCCATAAGTCAACTGCTTTAGAATCGAAGTGCACGAGAAATCTTACTCGACCTACTCAATCCCGGCGATATTCACATCCAACGGATTCGATACAGACGTCCATGAAGTGTGTCTGCTTGCATTGGGAAACAGAGCCCCATGCATCGGCAGTTGCGGCAGTGAGAAGTTGGAGGGGTCGTGCGCACCCGGGGAAACTATCATTGGTGTACTGTGAGAGTGCGTGGAAGCAGTGGTGTAGTGTGAGTAAGCGGTATGAATGCCGCGAATATATCAATCAAAGGAATTGTGCGTAATGAGATCGTTAACCAGGAACAAAAGACAATGTGTATATTATCTTGTGTGCTATTGGGGTGTATAGTAGCAATCTGGGGTGTGAGAAAGTGGTATGATGTCAAACACTTGCCTACCCAAAGAACTTGTACATACTAGATATACATGGCGAAAGTAGTACAGGGTGACTAAATTTGGTGCTGCAGGAGTGTATCGTTGCAGACTGGAATGGGAGTATATGCTAAATATGCCTCATAGACACACATCCGATAGACATTGTTCGTATCAACGATCTAGAGGTGGAGAAATATGATGTTGGTGGGCAGCACTTTTATATTGTAGTAGTATGCAATGTGGGCGTGCTAATTCTGCCTCGCGCATACACATCCGACGAGATTGATGCTCATTATCTTGTCAGAGATGAGAAGAGGATGACAGAATTACTAATGATCGCGTGCTGCACTGGTGTATGGTGGTGGTTATGTGTTGTGTAAGTAAACGGTATGTTTCCTACGCATCTCGAGTATCACTAAGAACATATTACTCATATCACATATGCTGGATTCACAACCAAAAATTAGACATCATTAGCTCTGCTCCAAATTAGGAACTAACTACAGATTATATACATATACATGACAGTGCGTGAAGTAATAATACGACTCCTATAAATACTTTTATACTTCAGTATCACTATGGTCAATATTTTCAACAGAATGTTCTTCAGCGCGCTCGAAATAGGATTGAAAAACACTTACTTTGCCGTTATTTCTGAGAAAATAGAGTCCAATTCTTTCAATGCAAAGTGCTGATCGTCAGAGCTGTTACGGGCATTCTTGTCCGACTGTGAAATTGAATCAAAACGAACCCCTCAAACTCAAAATTAAGACCAATTATTGATCAACGACAACAATTCCGAGTTGTGCATTGAGAGGTCTCTGTAATGTGTCAGCGTAAATCTGAATCATGACTGTTGGTGGGTCTCAGTACATGTATGCGTGTGTGTATTTATATCTTATAGAGGTGTTGGTGTACAGCTTAGCGTCACACGTGATAATCTAGAAGATATATTTGCATCCTTCAAGAAAAAGTGGACATAGAGTTTCCTTCTGGTCAGCCAGACAAGATGAAAATGCACTGTACCCCCACACCCTACACATATACTATGATAAACGAACACAGCCGAAATATAGTCGAGAACCTTACCACGTAAGCTTGTATCTCTGATTTCTTTGGCATAGGTCCCATAGAATTGCCAAGAACCATCAAATGCGAGACTCGTGACACAACGGAGTTTTCGTTCTCGTTGCCAAGGTTGCCGGTGAGGTAATCAGCCATCATCTGCACAGGAAAAAGGTTCTTATTCTGCGGACTGATATTCAACCCAGACACAAGACCTATATATGTATCTCCGTCTACAGGCTCTGGTTTCAGCTCTGTGTGCAAGGATTAAATGTGCGGAATTGGTTCGTTAATTCCCAAACAGTAGCCAATCAATCATGCACTCACAATTTACTGTTATACAGATGCTAGCTCCTGTACAGAAAGAATCGGTGATGGTTGGTGTGCTCAAAATCGAGGGTGGCTTCCGGTTCGCATGCATATATTGAGTATATATTATTGTTAGGCGATAACTTAAACTATTCGTATTTGAAGCGTGTTTCTAGCCTGTCCTTGCGATCAAGAAGCTCGTGAATAAAGTGTGCCCAAATAGAAGCACGCAAATCACAAAACAAAACAATCGCGATATAACTTATGCTGGTTGGCTTGCCGCACTAGCTGTGAGTGAAGGCACATGAGATTACCAGTTCACCTGAGATAGGTATGAACAATAGGTTCCTCCACACACACGTACACATACATGCAAAGGACCTAAAAGCGAGATAGTATTAAAATATTGGTTTTAACCCAAGTTTTTATACCAAGAGTACACGGGCGCATAGTGATCTGCTAACCTACCCACAAACCTATTTACGATAACCTGAACATCAGGCTTTACACATACAATTGTACATGTGAGCTAGCTCGGGTTTGAGACATAATGTCCAGCTAGTTTGTGCCTACCTCGCATCTTCTGGGGTGCCATATCGGCAAAGCAATAGCTCGTGACAAAGAAGTCTCCGTCTGCATTCTCGATACCGTAGCAGGCCACGACAACACCTGGCAAAAAGAACGTTGACAAAAACAACGTTGACAAAAGCAAAATAAAATACCATGTATGAATACATGCTGAAGTTTATCGTAGACACGTAAACACGAATGCAGATGAGATTTTAAATGCGGTATTACTACGTGTTCGTGTGACATGATTGCGTATTTGCGTGCATCGTCGCACATCCGGACACTTTAGATACATGCTGTTGCGTTACACTAACAGCCTGGGATTTCAAACTTGGAAAGGCTAGCGCGGCGGAGCTGCAGAACGCGATTTCGGCGACTATCGTATACGCCGTGACGAGATCGTTAACAAGTTTACAAATGAATCTTCCCGGAATTTTCATAAACTACTCAGCTACTTTTAGATGTTATGGGTGTATATGTTGCTAATAGTCATTTGAACATAAATGACCCATCCCTAATTCGTTTAGCAGAATGTAGACGATCCAAATGATTTGGAATGTACCTTCACCGCTGTCAGGTTGAGAATGTTCTACTTGTATGCGCGAAGCGAGCAATGAAAACGTGGGCAGCAGTGGCTTTGATTTTTTTTCTGGATTACTATCGTCTGTGACAGAGTTGAGATCCAACTTAACTCATCCTGCTATCAGTGGTCTCATCACATGTGTTGTTGGCGTGAATCTGTTGCGTGAACTCCCCCATAGACAAGAATATGAGGAGACATACAAGTTTTAATTGGCAGAATATAGACTTCAGATAAAGACCTTCTTTTCCAGTCTCATTTGGACATTAATAAATCAGGCCTTATATCACTCACGCGAGACTATTCAGTAACTGATGCAGCGAGGTGACATACAGTATCACACCAATGAGCATACCAAATACCTTCAAATTGAAGTACCTCCGGTTTATTGATACGACAAATTCAATTCAGGAAAAGCAAGGACACGTGTGTTTCATTTTGAGGAATCAGCAAAATAACATACCAGTAACAACATCGTCAATTGGCAGGTTCTTGCCGATCAGATTGATTCTTCCGGCTTGGTCTTCTAAAATTAGTTTATCTGTCGCATCCGTGAGCTTGTCCTTGGGTGCTGGTACAGCAGCGAATGTCTGGCGATAATGAACAATCGGTTTAAATCAGTCGGTAGATGGGTTGGTTATGTCTGTACTTGAAATCGATCGAGTGTTGTCCGTCAGTTATGTCGCTCGCATTCATAGATCTCAGAGGTGCGAGCGATCGGCTTGACTCTGCTTCACCAGGTTGGAAATAAATATGCCACTTCTTAATTTGAATTGACTATTTTATTTCCAATGAAGCGAAAGGTCATATTGGAGCAGTTAAGGTATGTCCGAATGACGCAAGTGCTAACGTCACACTTCGGAGCCATACAATGTATCAGGCTCGATATTCATGTTTGACATCATACGAAAGAAATAACCAAAACAGTGACGAGACAAATGAAGATCGGCTTATACAAAGGCAAGTACGCCTGAAATGTTAACCAATGCCTACAATGGGTAGTGTAATTAATCACTTGCATGGTGTCGACGGGAGTGTAGGAGTAACTTACGTCCACCTCGAGATCTCGTAGAATATTTGGTTTCATCGTCATTTCCTTGTATATCGTACCAATTATGCAGGCCTTCTTATTCAACTCCAAGCCGAGAATACTTTGCACAAACGGGGCATCTAAGTGCGATAGAAATTGATTCAAACGAATGTTAGTATTATTTGTGTTCGGGAACATGTGTCGTTAAATCTCAACGCGGACTTGTAAAATTTCGTTGTTAAAAATGGGCGAATGATATGTTGCCGCATATAAACCTGCCGTAGATAGGAGGATATAGCACACCGACGATCGTATACGCGAGATATGTGCTCGCATCTGTAAATATGTATTGCAGCAGATATGCATTTCTCTCAATATAGGCTCGGTGAAAGAGAAATACGAGGCATGTATGTGTTGTAAGACACTAGATCTTTAGGAATACGTTGGTGATTGTAAGTGAACAAGCCTCTGAAAAAATCTAAGATATCACACAAAGGCCGGTATGGAAACCCAACCCAAATATATAGAGCACAACTGACCAAGCGTAGTACAGCTTGTAATACTCCATGCAGGCCATCTAGAAAATTTCATGATAATCGTCTCTTCGAATCATGCACCTTAGAAAGCTTCACTCTGCACATCACTACAAAGTTCAAATATTCTGTAACGTTAAAATATAGCCGCGGAAAATCTATCACTCGCAATATACTTCAAGGTCCTGCGCCTGAATTCCTTGCTTATGGAGTCTTCGGAATACCTCGCGTTTAGCTCTGCGCATGAATGTATCTGAGACGCTTGGATGATAGGATCTCAACATATCGACAATTTCTATTGAAGCATTTGCAAGCAAGCATGCAGGGAAATGAATTGCACAAAGCCGCAACAGAAAAAAAAATCGCGAGTCAGACTGCACTTAAAAATGAGATAGTATACACACAAATCAGCGCTCACCTTCGCCCCACTCTTTTAAAGCACGCTCCTTAACGCTTCGTTTTAGCATCTCCAACCTAGCATAATAGATTTGTGCAAACTGCCTTTGTACGCCTTTTTCTCTTGACTGGAAGCGGTTCCCCTGGTCTACAACAACATTGCTGGCACGCTCAATTTGTACATCCCTGTCCCCAGTTGGAATTCCCTGCATCAACGAATCCGTGGCAGTTTTCATACTTGTTTCGGTGGCATTCGCAGTACCCGATGGTAGATTATTCTCGTGCGCCGTATGCGTGTATTCCATACCGGGTGCGGAAATAAGAGATGAAACCACCTCGGAAGTTGTAGACATCATTGTCTGCTACAATTGAGCACTTTAACTTAGTCCTGTACGCTAATATCTCACACGATTGTGGTGTACCCTAGTAACAGTTGGAACAGATATATCTAACCGAATAAACCGATAAGGATAAGAGTACATAGACACGTTAGCCAATTCCTCAAATTTTCTGTCAGTCGCTATATTTACATATTTACCATAGCCTTCTGTTTAATTCTACAATAGACGGCTATGTATTTACATATTTTTAAATCTCCCTTGTCACTGTTTTTTGGCGCCAAAACAAATGGTCAATTCAGAAGGCATATGTATTTATGGAGCCTTCGGAAGTTCAGGCTTCGGGCCTTCGGCCCTTCGCCCGTCTGCCTTCTGGCCCTGGGCTCTGAGCCTCTGGAGCGAGCCGTAAACTCCTTGAATTTAAAAAAAAAGAAACACACACAATTCAAAGAATGTCCAGTAGACATCAGACAAAACTTTCTATGAACACGATAAATTCTTACATAATCTATGATTCAAGATGGCAGATATCATTGCTCGATCTTTAAAGCACAATAGTCACTGTCAGATTTCATCGTGTTGTAACCAGTTTGTCCGATAATTAGACATTGTCCGAACGTAATATTGTGATTTTCCAAAATTTACAAAGTTTACGGCTCGCTCCTGGAGTCTGGGCCTCTGGCCTCTGGCCTCTGGGGCCTGGGCTGGGCTCTTCCTGCTATTTTTAGCTAAATACATTTTTTTGTTTCGGGGACTTTTTTACTCCAAAGTATTAATAAAGGGCGCCAAAAAGGAAGTTTACATGGCTTTTATTGATTTCTCTAGAGAGTACTTAGCTGATGTCACGTATACTTCTTCATGTGTAGTTTTCTATGCTTTCTATTGATAAATAACTATGGTGTTGTGTGCGGTTGCAAATTGCAACAATAGAACATGAACTGTTCATGATTGGAGGTCAGTGTCATTCTGATGTATTCTATCTATGAAACCCCGTACCCACCGTTTAGGCCAGGATCGGGTTATGCGGTGGCCAAAAAGAAAGTAGATACAAACAATAGAATGCGTGCCGAATGGACAGATGCTTGTTGTCGAATATTTAAAGCCGAAACAGTAGAAATTCAAATCAAGTTGTCGAAGTATATTGCAATAAGGAAAGTACTCGGGTAATCAGTATATACTTCCACAGATAAGTCGTCTTAGAATGATCGACGGGTATCGAAATGTCGAACCTCCCTCTCTCCATAGAGATTCATCCAGTGATAGTTCCGTAGCCCAATGTACAAGCCGAATAATCTCCACATTCATAGATTAGTCTTGAGCTCAGGCGGCTTGCTGTCATCCTTTGCTCGTAGATGGTAACTCTGATTTTCCCGACTATGATTCCGTACGGACCAAGCAATGTTTTCATGGCTTTGTTTGTTGCTCCCTGTGCGAGTATTATCATGACGATGTCCACCGTCTTAAATTCAATCAAAACAAATTTACGCATCGGATCCGTAGTCTCGGCCATGGCATCAGTATACTTGATTGATTTCTAATGAAATTTGGGTAGGATAGTCTTCTCTAAATTATCTAACCTCTTAAAACAGGCATCATTCGTGGTAGGAATATGACTAGGTAAGTCAACAGTCATGTTTGCAAACGGGACATGACGTCGACCAAAATAAACGCTGAATGGTGCTGACTTGTGACATCGTGATATCCAAAGGTTCTGATACAACATAGTAAACGTTTAACATTCATCCCACAACTTCGGACAGCCAACACACAATGCGCGCACACATTTGTGAATTTCTTTATGTCGGCGCTCCGCCGCACCCAACGTCTGCGGGTGGTATGGTTGGGACGTCTTGTGTATAATGCCCAACGCTCGTGTAATGGATTTGACAATACTGTTGACAAGTTTGGTACCCTCGATACTCTGAATCTTACGAGGAAATCCATGCTCACCAAACACTGACACTAACTCTGCCGTCACTGTCTTTGCATCCTTTGCAGGTATTGCCCGTAAAATAGAGTATCCCGACGCCACATCAAGCACGTGTAAAATGAATTTGTTTCCTTCAGTGGATGTGATCACCATAGGACTGAGATCCTTTTGTATGTGATCCCAGGGGTACGGTAATATTCATTAAAGAATGAAACCCCTTCTTCATCGTATTATTGCTCATGAAAGTGCGTCATAACTTGCGGACCTCTTCATCTGTTGTACTGTAACTGCTGGTGCCGGATGTCCTTGTTCATGAAATTGCCATGTCAACTGTACACGACGGTTCGCTTCCTCATGCCCTGGATGATTCATCACTGTAGCACGACTCAATGGCAAGCATAAATCCACTTACCCCTCCGCCTGGGCCCACGATAAACCATCACTGCGCTTCCCGTACAGTATCTATGCTCACCTGAAAACTGTATACAAAACCACGGGCGGGCGTACACCCGACCATGTAGCCCTCCGCCAACGCTGTGACGACATCAGGAAGAACTCAACAAAACGACAATTAGAGTGCGACGAAGGTTGAACAAAAGTACTGGCACGTCAAAAGACTTAAATCACATGACCTTTCGAACACATTACATTCGAGACTGTGTTAGAGAGACACTCATTGACATTATGCTTCATAAAAGCAACAATTTACTTGACCTCCTTGCATCAAGTTTTCACATCCTAGGCATGAATATCTTCGCGATCATCCTATAACTTCCGGCAATCATACTTACAATTCTGGGAGGGTGTTTGGCTACACCCAGGTTTAGAATCCCGAACGTAGTTTTCACATGGAATCTAAGTTTATCTATTTAGTTATATCACAAATTATAGAGATAGAAATATAATCATATGTATTTCATATTGAAATACAATGAAGTCGTCACTTCTTCAGAATTAAAGTTTCTACTGTATATGGGGGGAGGTGAGGTGGCGGGGGGTTTGGCATATTAAAATGTCCCTCGAAATTTTTAGAAGTTCGTTTCCTTTTCTTCAAATCCAAAAAACCAGCCCAAAATGATTGTATAACAGTTTTGGCCCAAATAATTTACATTTTCGGTATCAGTAGCTTTACCTCAAAGGTTCACGATAAACAAAAGCAGTCGCTAGTCATTATTGTCTTTGTGTCCCTCAAAGTTCTAGTGAAAGTCCAAACTTTAACACTGGACTCAAACTGCTTTTATTGACCGCCGGAATCTATCTCTGACTATTCCCGAACAAACTCGTACTGCTGGTATCATAAGTTATCAAATAACTATATCACTCGTAGTGAGAAGGAAAGGTACGAATCTAGAAAATTATCTGCTATGATGTTTTCGAGCTTTCTCATGATTTAATCGTCTATGTATACCTTGTGTCATACATGAACACTCTAAGTATGACTCATGCAAAACTACGCTATTAAAATCATCAGGGGCCGGTTATTTACAAAAATTCTGGTTGGGTCCTGGAATTAAAACCCAATCCAAAGTTCCGGAAGTATACCTCATCATTCGGAACCCTACAAAATTCAAGGTACCGAAGAGTTCGAAAATTTAATACGAATCCCGAAACTCTTACAGTATATGTATAAATAGGAAACAAACCAACCCGAAACAACCCAATATCAATATCCGAATATTGTGCATACTGTACATAAGGTGAAATTGGTACAAACCTCTTCTTTTTAGAACACTATGATAAACCCCACTGAATTTTAACCCTACCCTTGGATGGTACCGAACAACTCGAGTTTTTCTTGACCCGTATCTCATATCTCCTATAACAAATACATATGCAGTGAAACGAACTTGATGTGTTGTTTACATATGTACGTGTGTACTTGGTTACATCTTTTAAATAGACACACGATCGAGTTGTAACTTGAGCCGCGCTAAATGCTATAGGTCTAATTCTTGGAAATAGTTATTAGATTTTGTAGTAGTTGTAATCAAAAGTGGCTTCTTCCATACCATGTCATTGATGAAGTGAATGATGATGGTTGTCAGGAAAGGTCAGATACTTATCTTCGATCTGGTTGCTGCGTGAGAAAACAACCCAAAATCAAAGTAACACTCGTGCAGCTGGGCTAATCGTATACGGCGTCAGCTTAATATTGATAGTCTGTGATGTAGTTGGTTAAATGAGGTAATCGATGTAATTTCAGTGACCAGTGATCAGCGATCAGAGAAGACTATACCATCGGTTGATATGAGTACCAATGGTGGTGACAAATGGCGAAAACTTGTGCCAGACCAAGAAGAAGTGGGTTCCAAAATGCAAATGTAGAGTGCGCAACTGTTCAGAGTCTTCGCATGGAGGGTCTCATTATCAATAGAAAGTGAGAGACAAAATACTATCGAAAGCAAAACTGAACTTATACGCAGATGACTGTTGAAATTGCATCCGTCAATAACCACGGCAGGATACGCGAACAATAACTTTATATATACTAAACACTTTAAACAGAAAACCTTCATTTCAAGAATGGAGGCTGTCATGTAGTTACAACTCGTAAAGAATATGTTAACAAAACCTGCACTTTATATAGGGAATAGCAGTGGCATTTAGATAGTGACCTCAAGAATGCGCCTATACTTACTGAGGCTACTGTATAAAGGTGTTTCTGTACGAATAGTAAGCTTGTGTTTGAGCAACCAATCGATGGAGAAAAAAAATGGAGTAAACGTACCATCGAACTGGAAGTTAGGGAGTACTTGAATTGGATAACTTCTAAAAGGAAAAAGAGAAGGGTACATTATCAAAGAGTTTGAACCCGTCTTTAGCAGATGGTAAAAGAATGGATTTTACGTACGGACATCATTTTCCAATGTAAAAATGGGTGACATACCAGAGAGAGAGAGCGTATCTTACCCCGGCCTACCTTGATTCCTACCGTATGTTGTTGACCAGAATGCCAGATGTGTTTCTAAGCGTACTCATCATGAAAAAGGGAAACAAATTGCATCAGTGAAGGGTATGCTAGTATACAGTTCGACTTAAAAGGGATGGTATTAATCTCACTGCCGATCAAATTGAAAACATAAGTCTAATACTTAACAGGTATGCTGCAGCTGTTTCGCAAACACGCAGAACTCGAATACCTTCGTCCCCCCCCCCCCCCCCCCCGATAATGTAAAATATCGGGTTCCTCGTATAGTAGAAGCACATAATTGGATATATATAAAATTATGGAATACGTAAAACGCAAGTAAGAAATTTACAATACACGTAACATTGAAATATATACAATTCAGGATCTCAGGCAAATAAGGAGACTTGATATATTATCAAATTTTCACAGAGCAAGATAGTCTACTGTGGAATAAGACAAGTTGAGTCTTCTTGGCCACCCAACTAGATGTGCTCGTCTATGCCCTAAATGGGGTGGGGAGAGCCAGGTATAAAGTGATTATGTTCTAGATGCAGTGGAATTACTGCACCAGCTTGGTCTTTTGATTTTGTCTATATATTTTGTAAGTTGGATTTTATCGCTGGTGACTGTCATAATTGGAGAAGAGTTTCGAAGCATGAATGCGACAAACCGAACCCAATTCAATCTTAGCTATTGACAGCTGAGCAAATCTAGACCACCAAAGTAGTGACTGGTAGGAGCGAAACTATGTAGACAAAAATATCCGGCTAAAAATTCCCTCATTACCTTTAGTTCACTACCGAGGGCTAAAGCTAAAGTTATTTCTTATTGTATTTCAACACACTTTCTTTTACTTTACTTTTAGTACGATATAGTCATCTTGGTTAGACCGACTTTATAATGATAATGATCCAGTAGAAGACATACATAGATACAAGGTCTCCAGAATAACAGGCTATGTAATGAGCATACTAGTGAACATAGTCTGTACATGCTCCGATGCTTACTTGATGGCCTAGTTATAGCATGATGTTGAAGTGTACTCTTGAGGCACTCGATGTGAGTTCAGACTCAGGCTCAGATCAATCTCGATTTGCGGTACGAATAGATCCAAGCTGTCAACATGGCACAGATTCCTCGTGTTTATTTGTATTTTCCGTAAATCCAGAGATAATCCAGGTAGTACAGATTGTCATTTCGACGTAATCGGTAACACGGCGAAGTATAAGTACATTTGTAATAACATCCAGCTACATATTCCAACTTGGGCAATTCTTCCCACCGGCCAATAAATTTAATTGAAAGGGCTAAAATTAGGATTAACGCAAAGTTTAGACTCATTAAGAGTGTACTTTACTACGTTAAAGACACCGTCGCGAAACTATGCCCCTCACAGACATATAGATTCTGCTTCACAACAAATCAAACAGCGGCTAAAGCACGGAGTAATTAAAGTTAACTACGAAAGAGTACCGGTTCCACTCACTTAACCGCAAGGTACAGGTCCATTAGATGAGCGGTTTATTGTCCCTGTACGTTGCAATGGACATAATATACTAGCATTTATTTGCCCGGTTTCAGAAATATCATCTATATTAGATCGATTTGCACGAATAAAAAAAATACAGAACGGCGTCAACAACCCACTGTGTAAACATTAGCGGACGAGAAACAGACGTAGAAGCCACGTTGTTTTTGTTTGTTTTTTGGACGATCGCAAAGTAACAAGCTTTACTCAGCTATACATACCAAACTACAGCACAATAATCGGAATGAGTGATGTACTTATGTTAAGTATAATGATCTTATGACCACCAAGTATCATAGATTCTTTAAAGAACCAATCCAACGATATTTGTTTGAAGCCATATAATCCCCCATCTGAAACCATATGCATTGTTTCTATTCTTACTCAGTAGTATACGGATCTCGTACTATATGGAGACACAAATCACAAAATGGGCCACACAATGAGCTCAAGTGTCTGTCATGAAATTACATACCATGAAGAAACGAGAACGTAGTCAGAGTATGTACAAAGTGGTTAAAAAGTGGTGGTATAGAAGTTAACTACCAACAAGTTATCGTGAATCTGACCTTACCAGCCGTTGACCAAAATAACTCAGACGAATCGTTCAAGAAGGCCCGAGTGTGTTTGGATGTGAGTATCATTATAAACTCTTACCACCATACGGCTTCCACTTACGTTGTACAAGTGATATACTACGACGCATGGAAGGAGCAATGGTGGTTAGAGCACGACGTTATTCAAATGTTTTATCAAATGAAAACATATAAACATTGTGAATACTTGCTTTGTAGCATCTAGGGACCTGATTATCAAAAAGCCGATCCGAAACTCAAAACCATAGAACTACCAAATACTGGCTTTTGGGTCTGGATCCAATATTCTTGTTATTAGAGCCATCAGAACTATAGGGGAATTACCGGTAGATGATACCCGGCCCCCCGTGTGATAGAGAAACACTCAAGCAGAATAGGTCTGGTGAAGAAACACAAAAGAGTCCTTCCTTCTGAGAATTCTACCTAGCTGAGAGGTTCGCGCTTGAGAAGAGGTCGATTGTTTTCTTTGGACGGATCTTATGAGTTACTGGTCGAATCTTTTCAGCTAATCTCAAACTCTCTAACACATTTTTAACAATATTCTTACCACAGTAAGATAGGTGACTGAATAGTCTCTTCAGCACACACACACTAGTATAGTTAATGGGTAGTGAATTAATCAACAGTGTTCTAGAGAGGAACTATTCAAATCAGAACAAAGAACATAAGAGTCACATATCGAGATTTAGGAATACACATTGGGCCACAGCCAGAAATCAAGGATCAAGAATGACCAAAGAGTGCCGCTCAATCAAATAAAAAAAAACTGGGCAGAAAAGAAAATATGGCGCCGCTCATAAGGTACCCAATGTACCACAAGAAGTGTTCTTTTTTATTGTAAAAGGTGAATGTGACTAGGTATTCCCAAAGGCATGCCTAGTTATTTCCGCATAAACCAGTGTGAAAAGTGATACTTATGATAACAATATCAATACTTGGGAACAGATTCCAAAATTAAGGAACAATACCTCTGT
>NW_014040021.1:31664-34825 GCF_001186125.1 Sphaeroforma arctica JP610
CTAGAGGTACGCCCTGTGTGATCGAGGACATTTAGGCTCTTAACAAGAGGCAGTCCCGATCATTCTTACACAAGCTACCACTGCTAAATCCTAACTGACTAAATTGTATTTTAGTTTAATATAGTTTGAAACCTAGTAATTTCCATCGAAGTTTACATGAGTTAGTAGGTGTGTAAAAGACTTTGACGTGCTCCATGGTATTGATGGCTTTAAATTCGTGAGAAACGAATTACTCACCTCGATCGCACTTTAACTCCTCAAGTGTTGCAAGTTATCTTTTCCTAGCCAGGTCTTTATGAAAGAGTTCAGGATTGAACTTCCAGTTTTCTGTGTTTCCGCTCTTAGCGACATAAATATCAATGTTGTTTTGCGAAAGGGTTGACCGTGTTTTGCGTGGATGAGAGTGACCGAGAACGTTATGCCAGTCGGTGAGGGTGCGAGTGGGACAGGTAGCTATTTTGTATTACCCGCTTACGTCGGGTATAGTATGTGTCTGGCCTGTGGGATCCGTGATGTGGTACTCTGTAGGTAACATATCAGTTGCTTGCACGGGGAAGTTGACGTCGAAACCGTTGCGTTGCATGAGTCGCACAGATAGTATTGTGCTGTTTGTGGCATGGGAAGTACTTGGCCTAATCCCGGAAGCGTGCCCCGTGCGTGTAGCGTAATTTAAGACTTATCCGGGAATTCGACTATGAAATTGCCACGTTGGATATTTGTAACACCATCGGTAGTGTTATATTTATGAATCATAGCGCCTGAATCAATGAGAGACTAGTATATTTATGAATCATAGCGCCTGAATCAATGAGAGACTAGGCTAAGTATTAGGGTGCTGTGGGCCTATCTTGGTATATTGCACTCTGCAAGCGACAGCGTTCAGTAACTGTATTTGTGTCCGCTTTATTGGAAATATTGGCATTCTTGAGAATATGCTGGTTGAGTTCTGTAGGACAATAGATGTCCGGAGAAGTATTCGTTTCAGTGTCCTTGGAAATATTCGTATTGGTATTGTAGTGGGTACTGGTATAGCCGCGATCCGTGGTTTCACTTGGACATGCAAGCTGTGTTGTTGTGACCTCCTTTGTCGCATTTGGAGCAAGATAGTGTAGAACGGTTAATAGGGCATTTATCACCCTTGTGATTGACTGAACCACAACGACGGCTGATTGAATCAGGACGCCCGAAGACGCTGTGTCCAACTCTGCCACAGAGAGGACAATTAGGGAGGTCGCGGCGTTGATTGGAAGTATTCTGTTGACCATGACTGGCATCTTTGTGACGAATGTGTCACTGCGATCAGCAGGGGTTTTGATGGACCATGAGACCGGAGACTAGTGGCGAAGAATCAAGTTGGTTGTCACCGGCAAGTTTAAGCACCTATTTATAGACTTCGTCGATTGTGAGGGCATCTAGATCGTGATCAAATGTGTCTGCACGGGGTAACTTGTAGTTGTCGTCGAGACTATAGAGCAGAGCACAAATCAAATACTTGTCTGGGATGTTTTTACCAACGTCTACCAAGTGTTGACGTATCTCCTCTTGATTTTTGTACATGGAGTTAAGCAAGGGTTCACTGATTGGATGGAAGAGTATACGGGCCTTGGAGCAGCAGTGCGGAGGTTTCCTCTTTGATCGGTGCCCTATATATGCTTCTGCTTCAAGGAGTTGAGCTCGTGTACTGTCAACTTTGCATTTCGCGAGTTTCTCCTTCGTACTAGAGAAGCGCGCGTTAAGAACATTGAGTTTGCGTTGAGTCTGGACATGTGCATCACGTTCTTGATTAAGTGTATACTCTTCGTCGATTGCGCGTTGTTTATATTCTCTAGCCTCGTCTTCATTAGCGTCGGCACGAGCGCGAATAAGGGCGATTGTTGCTCGGGAGCAAGATACATGTGCTAGGAGACGACCAGTGGATACGGGTATACCGATAGGGTTGTACACGAACTCCTGATACAGGCTGTGAATAATGCGGAGTGATCTATTGGCTTCGTTGAGAGTACCCTACCGGGGACAACATGGCCAATTTCTGGCAGCAAACTCGTGTGCATCGTCAAGGGAAGAGAATATGTCGGGGATGGAAAATATTTCGACAGAACCCATAATGAATGGTTACTGTATGTATACGCGTGATTTCGGTACCTTGCGATCTAATCGCTGAATACGTCGTATTGGGTGTTGTTGACTATACTCGCTGAATATATTTATTAGGTTATCTATAAGATAATAGGCCCATAACCTGTTTCAACATTAGAACCATAATATATTAAGTGGAAAGTGACTTTATTTACACCTCTACGGAGGGGTTTATATATATCTCCTATGCATATGGAGTCGCACGTAAGTTATAAAAGCATGACTTATTGTGGTGAATTCTTATTTGACAGTTTATAATACCTGTCAGTTAACCACGTTTTGACACCTCATGACATCTGTCATTGAACCATCCTTCTCTATATACCGAACTGGTATTGTATCTGAGCAGAATTATGGCAGTGCTGATTTTGTCCAAACAGTGTTCATGTACATAGATGTTGTGATTATGTGTTCTATGGCAATTGGCGAGCATATGACGTTGATAGAAGAAGTGCTGTAACGATTAAAAAAGCGGGACGTTAAGATCCGGATGAGTAAGTGCGAGCTCATGAAACTGCAAGCCGAGTTTCTTGGGTGCTTTTCAAGATGAGGCTGCAAGGGCGCTAAGAGAAATACGCGCAATTTGTGTATACCTTCATTATACCATAGTTGAGCGGCAAGTTGATAATGGTCACGTTGAACGCGCCAATAGAGCCGTGAAGGATTGGCTCAGTAAGCCGCTTGCTATTTAGGACTTGTGGAAACAGTGGACCATCACAGCCAGCCATCAATTGTCGCAGTTGCACGAAATGTGGAATATTGCGCTTAGCCATTATTGGATACAACTGCCATCACTGGGCACATTGACTACTCTATAAAGCTTCTCGTTTGAAAATAAAACTAGAGTACCGGTTTCGATGCCTGCTACGAACTCATATTCCCTTTTGTTAAGAGGGGGGGAGGGGGGGGGGGGGGGGTTGGGTTGGTTGTTGTTGTTGTTGTTGTTACGTAGTACTCTGGTGTGTGTCGTGTCGTTCGTTCGTTTCGTTCGTCGTAGTATTCTTCTTACTTCGTAGTATTAATTT
>NW_014040021.1:34845-41118 GCF_001186125.1 Sphaeroforma arctica JP610
TTGAGCGGTTTGACTGCTGCTTTTGCCTTGGCTAATGTCATCTTTGCTGAATTATTTCGTCTCGGCATTGATTTTTTGTCGAGAATTATGTACATCTTTCTTCTTCGTACCAACTAATCAACTAAGTGCCAAATTACTTTGAAAAGCTTTCTATGCTATTAGGTTAATTCTATTCTAACCACGCAGAGATTGAAGATTCTTACCATTATTGAGGTACGTATATATGTATACACAAACTACAAATGCTTTAATTTTACAGTATACGATTCTGTAACAACCATACGTGATAGATATGCTCGCATGGTTCAAGTTGTGTTTATATTTTAGCGTACTATAATAAAGTTTAGACCTGACGGTATATTGAACCAATCAGAATTGCCAATAGGACATGCACTTAGGGATTGGCCTAGAATTAAGGCTACAATATATGAGACTATTGGTCTTAAAAGGATGCTATACAGATAAGGTTGTTCTATGAGCTGGCTATAAGGACAAAGTTGCGTGTATACGTTGGTCTTAGTCATAAGGTTGGCCTGAAAGTTTGACATACGACTCGGGTTGGTGTAAAAGTTGAGGTTTACGACAAAGTTGGGGTTAAAGTTGGTTTTACGACAAATGTGGGTTAAAAGTTTGTTTTAGATTCAGGTGGGCGAAACGGTTGGTATAGTTTTGGTGGGTCTAAAAGTTGGGCATATTAATAAGTTTTCGAAAAAAGAACAAATTTAGAAGGCTGTTATTTCATCAGTTTGTTGGCGGTGCCGGGATTTTAGAGAAAATCAGTCGGAATACAAGCCTCAAGACCGTCGGAACTGATGACCACATTGTTATCGAAATATTTTTACTTTTACACTTTTGTTCACCTAAGCACATCAGAATATACACACACACAATTCACACACACATACATACGCGCGCACGAGCTTAGGTCATATAGCATGGGAAGTACAAGGGTCGCAACTAGAAAGAAGAGTGTACTCCGACAGACATGTATATGTAAATTGCAGACATGTCCAACTCTAACTTCTCGTAAGATAAGACTACCGTTGAGTGATGAAACTCTTGCTCGACAATGGGTTAGAATACTGCAACCTAATTCTAGTGAAGAAACGTGGCAGAAGGCACTAAATAGGCGAAAAACTCAGCACAGCAATGATTTATTAATGCACGGCACTTTCCAATCATCATCTAGTAAATAGAGGTAATGTAATACACGCAAGTCCTGTTGCTTTACCAAAACTTACCCATCAATGGGAATCTGATCGTGCAATCTTAAAAGTTGTACAAAGCGAGTATGCGAGAGTGCAGTGTATATGCAGAAACGACGATGACATATGTGGCGAAGACTTGGGTTATAATGGATGCTTCTTACTATCTCGTGGTTTAAATAGCAGAAAACGAGCGTTGGCGTGGGTGAACATTTTAGTGTGCGATCCAAGCAAAAGAAAGATCATAGCAGCCTTGGAGATGCTACATCGAGAGTGAAACACCGTATAGCATATCATCACTTTCATCCGTATCAGATTAACACTAACAACCAGCGAAAGACTGTTATACCGGGAGCTATGCCATCCTTTACACCAGTACATTTGCAACCTCAAACAGTAGCTAGAAATACGACCACACCATCAGATCGTGCATGTATTCAATTTATACGTAGTACTGGAATACTACTATCAGCTACCAACGATGCTAGCAACAATAATATTACTCCCCATCACCGTACACTACATGAAATACATGTGAATACATTAGTGCAAACAGTGATTGTCACATACATACCAACTATATTTATAAATACATACAAAGAAAGTGACAGCAAAAGCTTGAAATACCTTGGCGAGAAGCGATTCGTGTTGGTAGAGATGTTATTCGACATTACTAATTATACGGGAAGATGCGACAGCTTACAACTATGGGATCCGGATTGTGTAAAAGGAAGCAAAGCCACACTTGGTGACAACGATATGATGAAATCTCGACAAGGAAACGACGAAGACGAACACCAGTTGTCACAAGTTTGACTAGCAGTTTTGTGCCAGGTAGGCGTACTGGCACTCGTTTATTATCACCGTTCGAGCAGTTCGTATTTTCCCTTTACGTGCTACGTTAAATGAGTGCAAAATTGCCTAAAGCAGCTGAGAAATTCGGCATAAGTGTGTCGTCAGCTAGACGACTAAATCCTGCATGGGTGTTTTCGTGTTCAAAGATATTGGATTGCATGATGTTTATTTGTACTGCTGCGCAATCAAGTGCTGTTTACATAGGGGATACTACAGAAAGAATAGTGGAAGATCTGTGTAAGCGCAGTGCCCCGCTTTGCATGTAGCATCTCATTCTGATTACAAAAAGTACGAAACGATGAAGCATAATGCAATTACAGACACATCTTCATATATATACCATGTATCTCCAGGATTTCCTGGTGCAGCCATAGACAATGGCATACACTCTTATTTAAAGTATGGTGCAGCGCTCAGGTGTGTTCTGAATCCCGTTGTCTACCTGTATGATAAGGGTTTAAGTGATCGATACGAATTAGAATTGAACGATGTGTGTGTTATTACACCCAGGAAAAACAAAACAACCAAATAGAATTTGAACGTATAGGCGTACAGTTGCGGACCGTAATGTTGCTCATGAGCGTTGTAACATAGAACGTACCATGGAGGAATTGTATATTATTCTGCATTTGATACCAAACAGCGATATATTACAACTTCTGAGCTGGTGCTTGCGGATAAGGAGGCACAATGCGTACGAGGCTTTGTAAACTTCAAACCACGAAGCCATAATGGGAAAATAAGTATAACTAGGAGAGATATGAAATTGAAGAAGAGCATTGGAACGTGTAGCACAGCATACAGCTCTAAATAATAAGGGTGACAACGATACGATGGTGGAGTTTTAAATTTAATAAATTGAATGTCTCTATTACACTTTATTACCTTTGATTATTACACTTTACTGACTTTATTGCCATCTCGATCAATAAGCAATAGACAATCTAGTTTGAGACCTTTCTCCTGTGTACTGCTGCTTTCATTTTTGAGCCTTTTGGTTTTGTATCTCAACACCAACTCTCAAAGCATACTTTCTTGCGATATATCAATCGGCTGTGGCCTTATGCTCAACAGCGTCATACGTCAAATATCATAGCACGTCTGTGCAGATGCAGCCGCTATATCTTGGTCACCACAGTCGTAGAAGTCCCGTAATAGGTTAGAGAAGGGAACATTAGAATTGATCGTTGCTTTTCTGTTTTTACTACGCCACATATTATCTCCGTCTGTGCTTCCATTAGAACCGATTTCGTACATTCGTTCTAATGCATGCTCTAATATGCACGCAACTATTTCTACAATAGTATAGTATGTAACATCCATTCCGGTAGGTCATTCGCAAATATAATAACAAACTTGTTCAATCTTGGATCGTATACAAGCTGTCCAAAAAAAAACTTGTTCACTTAAAGTATTTCCTTCAATGCTCTTGCCACATCCTCTGGCTTCTGCAAAATCTCAGCCGCATCTCGAACCGACCGATAATTCCGATAATGCTCCCATTAATCTAAACAGACCAACACCTATCCGATGCCTATAATCACTCTGACAGTATCGTATACATAAATGCACCACACAGAAGAAGCTATGTCTACGACATTGTTCGTGGAACACTTTAGCTTTAAAATTCTCTTTATATATGGGCTCTCTCTCACAAAACTCATCTCAAGTTAAAGACTGTGTATTTAACACTTGCCAGATTTAAGACCTTTACTACATCTTTCCGCCAGCGTGGGTCTAACATCAAGTTATTACCGCTGATCACCAAATAGTCAATATCATATGCAAGTATATATTTGATGAAGCCTATCCGTTGCAAGTAAACCAGCTGTTGGTCAGCTTCCGTGGTGACATTATAAAGTGTTGTATACCCATCCGCTTAAGGAGGCGCATAATATAACGTACAGCATCAAGATTGTGTACAATCCCCCCCCTCCCCTCACAAACCCGGCATGCAGCGTCTAAATCGAAGGTCTCAAGGTCCTCTACTCATCTTTCCATCAGCAAATTGCTTAACCAACTCCAATTTTTCAGCTCGAATAGAAGAGCGACTCTCCTTGACAAAATTTCCCTGTATACGATGCCGGTCAGTAACAAATATTGGAGGATGAGTCGAACTTCAGAGTGATGCTGTATCCTTCAACGTATAACAAGAATTGATCCCAGTCTTCGTATAAAACTTTACTTTCTGCGTGTAACGATAAGTGAGCATGGAATAGAAAGGACATATCAATACCCACACTCTCTATTGTGTCTGCAGTCGAGATCGATCATATATGGACGCACATAGCGTTCACCCCCATTGCGATGTCAATGCAATAAAAATCTAAACAGTACGAAACCTATTCAAAGCTGCCTATTACGATCAATTGAATGTGATATTCTCAATGAGCACAGTTTAATCAGTTTATAAGAGATTATATGTGATATGCACAGTATGATAGGCTGTATATGCGCACGCCAAAGTGTGTGTGTATGTGTGTGTGTGTGTGTGTGTGAACTGGTGTGTATTTGGTGTGTTTTGGTGTGTTTTGGTCAGTGAACAAATGTGTAAAAGTAAAAATATTTTGATGATAATGTGGTCATCAGTTCCGACTGTCTTGAGGTTTGTATTCCAACGGATTTTCTCTAATCACTATTTAGCGGGCTTCCGTAAACACTATAAAACTGAGGATCATAGCCACTTTAGTCAGTTCAGGTATTTTATATATTTTCTTTATTCTCTCCTACATAGTAGTAGAGGTACTAGTAACTAGAGAGTTCATGAGAGGATTAGTTTTTGTGGGTTTTCAATCCGACTTTAGGGGTTTGAAATATCGTTCGTCCGGCCGTCCAGTTTTTAAAGTTTGTCCGTCCTTATGTCCTTCGGTTGTCCACATACAGTCCCACATATCCAAAACCCTAAATGGACGTCCGAACAGGAAATATCATCCTCTTTGGGGCTGGGCCCAGGGGGACTGGGGGCCTGGGGGCCTAGGGGCCTGGGGGCTGGAGGCTGGTGGACACTACTCCGAGAGTAGCGAGAAAGGGAGAGGAAAGTATGAGTATTTACTGCTAAATACTACTACTCTCTCTCTAGTAGAGTAGAGACTCTAGAGAGAGAGAGAGAGAGAGAGAGAGAGACAGAGCTAGTAGAGACTCGAGAGTAGAGAGAGAGAGATACACACAGAGAGAGTATTTATATAGAGAGAGAGAGTTTATAGAGAGAGAAAGTTTATAGAGAGAGAAAGAGAGTCTGAGCGAGAGGGGAAAGTATCTGAAAGGCCCTGACGGCTGGCCTCTGGACAGTCTCTGGTTGGTTCGTTCTGGACTCTGAGAGTCTGAGTCTTAGGCTGTGCCGCTATGGGCTGGGTCCGTTAGTTGTTGTGGGGGCTGGGCTGTGGCCCTGGGGACCGGGGGCTCATGCATTCATCATGAGTTTTGATTGATCATTGATTGATTGTATGTATAAAATTTGTATCGGCACCGCCAGCCTTATAATATTCCGCCAAGAAGTCGCCAACTGCCAATGTCTGTTATTATTGATCATTGATTGATTGTAAGTGTGTAGACAAGATGGCTTTATGTATTTCACTAATTGTTTAGTTTAAAAAAAAAGAAAAAGAACCAAAGTAAAATACACATAGCCTTCTAAAATAGTAAAATGACCTAAATTGCACACATGTTGTTATTTTTTAGGCGGCAAAGCCTTCTTGTTCAATTTTCAGAAGGCGACGTACGTAGGAGGCTATGATACCACATGCTGGATTTGGGTCTCTGTTAAATTTATTAATATTAATATTTACGATTTACCTGATCTGCTCGCGACCATGAAAAATAAAATACTAAAAATATTTCACGTAGGACAAATAGCCTGGAAATGAATTAAATATGAAACTAATTTTTCAAAAAAGTATATTGGTTTAAAAAACAACAACTATTATGTATACGAGAATCTGATGATAAAATTAGATGAGGTATTCCGTATTTCACTATACAAAACCAATGAAATACTCGTCACGTCCTGCGTATGTGGGTAACCCTCCAATGGCTATGCAGAGTTTAGTATTAAGTCAGCTGCGAGCCAAAAAAAAACCAATATATATACATATATATATACATATATACATATATATATATATATATATAAATATATACATATATATATAAATATATAGATAAATATATACTTATATATAAATATATAGATAAATATATACATATATATAAATAT
>NW_014040021.1:41252-43207 GCF_001186125.1 Sphaeroforma arctica JP610
TCTAATTACGTTGCAAAGTTTGGCAAACAAAACAGCGGTAAATATTCATATTTGTTTATAAAAATAAAAATCCCCCCCAAATACCACAAATATAAGTGATAGTTACATAGTGAACTAGGGGAAAACTCAAAACTCAAAAAGGCAAAGTCAAAGAACAGCCCGGAGGCGAAATATTTAAAAAAAACAAAAAAACACAAATAATACATAGGAAGAATCCATAGCCTTCTCTTGATAGGCAATAATGAATAGTCGGTAAACAAACACAAATAAATAAAAAGAGTTTTTAAAAGTTCCACGCGAATGTGGAATTGTGATTGAAGCTCTGCCGGCCCCTATTGTGGCCTGCCTGTCTACTGTATAAATAGATAAATAGATATATTTTAGTAGCTATAAAATACTTCGTGTTCATATAAATATACATATAGTTTTTGATAGAAGTGTTGAAAATAGTAGATGTAATTATTAGTGTACAGACTGGTAGCTGTGAATTAATATAATCTAGTAGACCTGATCCATTGCTTCACGGTACACTGGTTGAGCTGTACTTCGCGTTTAATTTGCACGATGAAATTGAAAAAAAATAAAACTGCTAGCTTAGAGGAAATGTCAGAGGAAGAACTCCTGCGCGTTCGTACGGCCAAAACTATTGACCTACTCAATGGCAAACCAGAAGACAAGCGTGAACAAATACGCGAATATTTTCACAAGGTATAAAGCATTAAGAGTATCGTATTTTCGTATTCCAAAAGTGAATGCTACGTAGTGGCATAGATTCCTTCCGAGTGACAATTGACTTGTGACTTTGTCTCAATCGCGCTCAAGTTGCGACAGTCTCGCCCAGTCCAAAAAGTACCACTACTTTTCTGTGTATTTTTTAATGGCGATTCTTTAAAATGTGTATATAAAGAGAAACAGTGCATCAGGGTTTGAGAAGTGTCCAGCTTTCTCACTATATCTCTCAATCCCTGACAGACCTTTAACTTATATGAGGAGCTATTCGCGACTGTGAAAGATGCTGCATTCTACTACAAACCGGATCCGCTAAGACATCCTTTGATCTTCTACTGGGGCCACACGGCTTGTTTCTTCGTGAACAAGTTGGTCCTTGCTAAGGTATGTTAGCGCAATACTATTCTATGTTAATCTGAATGGAAAACGATAAACAAAGTTAGTCTGCTTGGATAGATTTGTGTATTTTTATTCTATTTGTTCTTACTTCAGCGTTTCGTCTATGAGCTATTCGAATGTTATGGCGAGCCCGAGGTGTTAAATATTCTCAGATTTGCGCATAGAATAAATTTTTATGACAGGAAATTGACAGACATATCCTTGAGATTTATTGTACTTGCTGCCTTCTCAACTCGGTAGGAATTTGATTATATTCGAAAGTCGTTCACTCTCCTTTCTGTATGCGTTTGCATGTATGAGTATGAATGTATACGAATGTCGTTAGTATCAATATTCTCGTCGAGTAATGCACGGATTGAGGGGTTGAACGCACAATAAATGAGAGGAAACTTTTTTTGCTCGTTTATCGACATAAATACACATAATTAAAAACGAATGTAGAATAGGTTTTATGTATACAGTTATTAAATTGTACTATTCATGTGTACGTTAATAATATAACGGATATACGGACTAGCGATATGCGATTCTGAAAGCACACTATTCACGTATATATATTTATTTGTGGAATTTTATATATACGGAGATTTATGGTAGGATGCATATTCTGTACTGCATACTGCGATATAGCATGTGGAATACTTGAACGCTCAGATATATGTGAATATATTGCATGTCTATAAGTATATAATCTTGCACATGTTGATATATAAATATATATATACATATATATATATATGTGTGTGTGTATATATATATATATATATATATATATATACATATACATATACATATATAACAAACACACACACACAGACTATTATATA
>NW_014040021.1:44656-49483 GCF_001186125.1 Sphaeroforma arctica JP610
TATATAAAACAACACACACACAGGCGATTATATATATATATATATATATATATATATATATTGTTTTATTTATATACATGCATATTTACGATATGTGTTTTACATTTGTGTGTATACATACGTATATACAATTATATATTCTATGCCTTGTTTAAATACTCTATGCTTCTGTGTGTGTATCATGCATATTTATGCTGCAAAATATGTTTTCTGTTTGCCTTATGATAAGGTACACCTTGTGAGTGTTCGTTACACGTCAAGTACACACGCGCATCCACATACACACACGCGCACACATATAGAGGCAAGCACACAAATTCTCACATACACATATCTATATACGTATATATATATATATATATATGGTCACGTACAACCTCCTCTATCTATACTCATATCCGATTGGTACCACAGCAACTGGACAATAATGTGGACGCTAATGTGGAGTCTATTTGCGCTGTGGGTGTGGACGAGATGTCGTGGGACGATCTCAATGAGGAGAGCTACGATTGGCCAACAGGTGGGCATTCTCGCTTAAATGGCATGTGTGCATCGCACGCACAGGCCTGTTTATGGACGTGCACATTGCGTGTTTATACTTTTGATGTGCTACCAATTGCGTTCACACGATTGTAATCGATTTTTGCACTCGTATTAAAGCAAAAGCTTTAGAAGCAGTGTATGTCCGCACAGCAAACGGTGTTGACAGTCTTGTGTACTCTATCCGGAAGTTGCGTTCGATAGGCGAGGTATGGTGTGTGTCATGTCTATCCACACGCAAATCCCAAACCCAACATAAATGCCGAATCCCTTACACAGTGAGCTACGTGGCTGGGTATCGCAAGAAAGTGCGTGCTGTAGTGGACGCCCTCATCACCTCGTTGCCACTGACCATGCCGCTGGACTGGAATTCACCCATGTACATCATTATCATGGGCATTGAGCATGAAAAGATACACATCGAGACCTCCACAGTGCTCATACGCCAGCTAAAGATCAACGATGTGATCCCCACGCGCCTGTTTGAGACGTGCCCATCTCGTGGTGAGGCACCGGCGAATAAGTTGGTACAGATCGAAGGGGGCAAGGTGGCCCTGGGCAAGGCGTTCGAGGGCAGCAGTACGTACGGATGGGACAACGAGTACGGCACGCACGAGTGCGAGGTATGGCCTCAGATCGTGTGTAATCATATGCGCAAGTATGTGCTTGCGTCTGCATGTATATATATATATTTATGTATGTATGTGATTATAGCTACAGCACCGAGTGCCTACGCGAGCACACGTGTGTGTGTGTGTACGTGTGCGTGTGTGTGTACGTGTGTGTGTGTGTGTGTACGTGTGTGTATGTGTGTGTGTACGTGTGTATATATATTGTGTGTACGTGTGTATGTGTGTGTGTGTGTACGCGCGTGTGTGGATGTGTGTGTGTGTGTATACGTGTGTGTATGTGTGTGTGTACGTGTATGTATGTGTGTGCGTGCGTGTATGTACGTGTGTGTGTGTGCGCGTGGGTGTGTGTGCGTGTATGTGCGTGTGCGCGGTGCGTGTGCGTGCTTGGAATATTGTATTCATTGTCAACGCTAAAGCATTCTGCGCATGGAGGTACATGTATTGCATATGTAAGCTTTGCATAAGCGTATGCGAAAGTACAAAGGCGGGAGCTCCGCATATGCGTATGCGAAAGTGCAAAGTTTCAACACAAAACCATGCCTGGTAGCACGGATTTGGAGTGCCAGTGAGTGTGTGCTGGCAAGGTAGTATTAAATAAGTGTGTGCGTCTCATATACACCTTACACCACTTTCATCAAACGAGTCTGTTATACCTGAGTCGTATACTACCAGTGCATATGCTTTCTGAGTCTTGCCACACGAATAGTTGCCCACGGGGTACTGCGGCGTTATACTCCAGCATCCGAGGTCTTGCATGCAATGTCTGGTTGTATGGCATCTTCCTGCGTTATCTATTGAGTCGGTGTACGCAAATTTGGGGTTTTATTATTGTACATGATGTAAAGTTGAGTTTTTGATTAGTTGCGCAAGTTTTTGCGCAAAAAGTATGCAATACTTATTCGAATATGATAAAAGTCTAAGCTGAGGTGTTTCGTTGGAGCTTCCTCTAAGTGATATGTACGGATTCGAGAGTTTCAGTAGTTACATATCCTTCAACTGTGACACTACCATCACCTACTGGCGCGAACAGCCAACATTCATGTGTTTATGTAGTCGCTAGTGATCGTACAGATAACATTATTTGCGAGCGCGCTCAGCACCCATCCCACATTCTATAAACCCTAAACCCTAAAACCCTAGGTAGACTTTACGATGCTACACTTGAAAGTGTTGAAGCGCAAGGCTTGCAGGTTGTCCAGCGTCCGTTTCTAGACTTTTTTGGACCTTGAATTTTTGAACGCGCTCATTTGTATAGTGATATGCTTCAAGCACGTATCCCATTTGTATCCGTAGGTGGAAGGATTCAAAGCGTCACAGTTTCTGGTGTCCAATCAAGAATACTTGGCATTTGTAGAGGCTGGAGGGTATGAGACTCCGCGATATTGGACCGATGAAGGCTGGAGATGGTGTACGTATCGTCAGGCCAAGCACCCTCTGTTCTGGTCTCAGGATGCGGATGGACACTTCCTGCAGCGAAATATGCTTGAGGTATGGGATACGCATTTATCTGTTACAATATTAAGTACTGTGCATGTGTGATGAAATGTGTATGTGTATACACATTTTCAGACGCAGAGAGTTGTACAGAGTGCTCTGTTGTTGGGTTTGAATGGGTGTGCTCTGTTGTTGGGTTGGAATGGGGCAGAGCTGGTGAAAAATCACTATGTACAACTGCACGCCAAATGTGCCATGTTGTCTTACGCATATATAGTACAAATACGCAGGTTTGTAGTTCAATTTGCTTAGGATTGACGCTGGAGGTTTGTGTCTATATTATTTGATTAAGCGCTGATTCTCTCGATTACTAAGACACTCACAATCCATCGAGGCAGTACACAGTATAATGCGATCGACGCCTAGCCACATTTTCTCGCCGCCTTGTCACGAACTGTACTAATACCATTCGCTTGCGTACATATCGCTAACTATTCAATACCCTGCACCAGGTCATAGAAATGCCCTGGAACTGGCCGGTGGAGTGCAACCAACTGGAAGCCAAGGCCTTTTGCAACTGGCTGAGTGAGAAGGACAACACCAGTATCAGACTGCCCACAGAAGACGAGTACATGCTCATGCGCACACACATGGACGTACAACAAGACCAGCATGAATGGCCGGAGCGTGGAGAGCACAACGGTCTTGGGGCGGGCGTGTGTGGAGGAGCCCCGGGTAACATTGACCTGCAACACTTTGCCAGCTCGTGTCCCGTGGACATGTTCAAGCAGAGCAGCACGAAGGGTCTGTACGATATCATGGGAAATGTGTGGCAATGGACTGAGACGCCGATGTACCCCTTCGAGGGCTTCAAGGTGCATCCGATCTACGACGACTTCACTGTGCCTACATACGACACACAACATAACTTGATTAAAGGTACGGACTGTGTTCGCCTTGGGTTGTAGCTGTTTCAGCGAGAGTAGGGTGTTTTATACGTGCATGTACCAGATATGCGTGTACTTTCGCTAGCGTTGGTTGTGTGTATATACTACGTACACGTATCACAGACTTGTTCATATGACATCTGCCTCATGAAATAGTGTGTATGTACTACGTACACATATCACAGACTTATTCATATGAGACATCTGTCTCAAGAAATTGTGCATGTACTTTGTGCTCATATCACAGGATTATTCATACGACTTTGAATCATGTAATTGTATTCTTTCGATGTCGAATTTTGAAACTTCTGGAATAGTAGAAAAATTTCATGCGCGAATGCTCCAGTCTGACCAAAGTTTATTGGATGGGTTTCTCCCCTTGTGTATGTCACTATCAGGAGGATCATGGGTTTCCGGTGGCAATCTGGCCACTGTGCGTTCCAGATATGCATTCCGCCGACACTTCTATCAGCACGCAGGGTTCCGGTACATCCAGTCAGAGCACGCACCGGTAGTGCCCGACAATGCGGAGCCATATGAAACATCAAAGGAGATATGTAAACACATACACGCACAGTTTGGGGCGGTTACAAGCAGATACGCACCCCAAGGAAACTTCTATTGCAAGGTATGGCCAAGACTGTGTGCTCTGATGGTTTATTGTTTGCGTTGTAAATGACTACGACTGTGCTGGTGGTGACTGTAAAAGTATCTTGTCAAGTGACTGTTTAGTGGCTATCAGTATAGTGTAAGACATTGGATTCGATATATAACTTTTGACAATGCGGAGGACCTTATTGAGGACCTCATTGAGAATGTGTATGGGCGAAACTACTAGTCTGACGAACGTCAAGCAATAACCCAAGAAGTCACACTTAGTTCTGCCTTGTCAGATAAGTATTCTCAGACTTGTGACGCCTTTGTCTTGCGATATGCCGCAATCAAACCATACCCGCGTTCCAACAGGCTGCTAGTTTATGCGGAGAAGTGCTAATGCAACATCTCTCGAACGGAAAGGCGAGCAACGTGCTTGAGATTGGGTGCCTTGGCGGCCGCATGTCATTTGAACTTGCACGTTACTTCGATTCGGTCACCGGTGTGGAAATCACGGCTAGGTTAATACAGGTAGGGGAATTTAAGGTTTCGTCAGAATGCATCAACAACAGTGTGATAGTGGTTTAGAAGTCATATATGTTGGTATTTGAAATACACACACACGCACACACACACACACACGCACACACACACACACACGCACACACACACACACACAT
>NW_014040021.1:50087-52019 GCF_001186125.1 Sphaeroforma arctica JP610
TTATTTATATCATTATATATTACAGACGTATCACGCAATCTGCGCATGCTTTTCAATTTCGATTATTCACACTTATTGTATAGTCTTTGATATATCCTCCTTTCCCTACGTACTTGTACATTGTTTATTTATGTTCTTGATCGTGCTCGTGTTTTAACGTTTGTGGCATCCCACATTACAAAATCATAGTTGCGTGCACAGAAGCATAAAAAGTGTATATTGTGTATCAAACGTTTCATTCACCAAATGTTTGACATCAGATGCATACTTCAAAAACAAACGCACTTAACAACACTGTAATGTCTTTGCCCATACAGGTTGGCCACAGATTACAAGAAGGGGGTGTATTCCGTTACGTTACCACGAAAGAGGGAGACATACAAAACTTCAATGAGCTTCGGGCAAGCACGTGTGCAATCACTAATGACTTGGCAAAGAAGGTTACGCTTTTACAAACCAACCCCAATAACATGTACGAGCGTTTAACAGGTAAGGTCCGCTCATAATTGACACTTATACCTCGTGGGAGGAATGCTGGTTGCTCACGAAACGGTCGTCGTTTTCGCCTTATGTTATACAATTGTGTCAGAATCGAATACTTGTGTAATTTGGTATTTGCTGTATTTCATGTTTAGTGCATGTTGCTGGCCGTGCTGTTTGCTGGCCTGATTTCAAGTAGATGTTTGAGTATATTATCAAATATTAATTTGCTTTTAATATATCTTGTCTACCTACAGATTTCGACTTGGTCATCGTGTCTGATATCTGCCGACTTTCAAATCCTACAAAGTTACTCGAATCGATACACAAGCGTATGTCAGAAAACGCAGTGCTGGTTGTCTTTTCGAGCAATGATTGGGATGAGCAAATATCCAAATCCGAAGACTGGGTGGGTGGCCATAAGGTCAATGGAGAGAATGTATATACGGACGTGGGTACTAGTACCATACTCAGGCGCAATTTCCGCAGAATAGATGTACCAGACGAGAATACACTCCCACTGGTGTTCCAGGTATGGATAAATCGAGGAGTTCATTTTTTGCTCATACTGCTGTGCTGCACTGCTGCCGTTTTCGTAAGAACCATGAGCGACCGTTCCCCTTACATATACGAGTATACAGAAAATCACCACTTAACATTTCGACGCACTTTCAATAGGAAACGGCGAGTAAATTCAGCGTTAAGGAAATAGAATTCAGTGCCTGGAGGAAACAATAGGCCGAGGATTTAACGGATCCACGCTACTAGCTGAGGCAATGCCCTCCCAGGTTCACCTACAGTTTTAAAAATAAAGAGCGACCAGCTTTATAAGAATCTGTCTTGCAGAGCCAGTGTTCCATTATTTCTTGTACATTGTTTACCTTTGAATTCCTTCTATTCGTACTGGTTGTTCATCAAATAAAAGCCACAGCGCCTGGCCCCTGTAAATCACTACTCATCTGGTTTATATCTGAATTGCGTCTCGTACATAGAAAATCTTTGCGGTAGTCATAGGCGTCGAAACTGGAAGCCTTCAGATACGAATGGATGATTTGTTTATTTGAGGGTCGAATGTCACAAAAAACATTTCATTTAAGGACCCCAACCCCATGATAGTCCTTGAAGATCGAAAACGCTGAAGATGGCAGTGGCTATACTTGCCACGCAACAACCGGCAATGAGACCAGCGACGACTGAGAATTTATACATCTCCACCTGTTGAGGTGCTACGGCCTGCCAGCACCAAAGCACGCATTGTCCGAAGAACTGAGCCACAGCATACTGACCAGGCAACAGCCATGATAAGAAGAACACCGTCCACACGGGCTTCATCCACATCATTCGCTCGGGTATATGCATCTATGTATATATATATACATAAATATATATGTATATATATATTTATATTTACATATATATATATATATATATATGTGTGTGTGTAATTATATA
>NW_014040021.1:52039-59474 GCF_001186125.1 Sphaeroforma arctica JP610
GTATATAAATCTTCAGATACTCTCCCAACTCACTATTCACTACAAGGCCGTATGACCTTATAGCATTAGTGAATTTCAATAGTTGCGACTCTGGCTGGTACTTATCTCCCGGCCAAATAACCAGATTGACGTCGAATACCAGAAGTACCGCCAACATCACTACATCGTCCATCCACTCTCTTGCTTACCTTTGATCGGTGCGCCAACGTTCCATTGCTAAAGTACCACTGTGGGTCCCAAGCAGATTGCTTGCAGTATCAACGAATAAAGGTGTCTCCAGACTTGTGACTACGCTTCGTAGCTTTTTGACTGTCCCATGTCTCAAAAATAGTGTCTTCTAGAAGTGATAAATACCCACAATCTCCAACAGCATCTACATTAACAACCTCGTGAACTCCAGTTGGAAGTTCAAACAGTACACTCGGTCTTTACATCCTTCTCTCCCGGATGGTACTGTGACTTGCGCTCCACCTTGACTGACATGATCTTCCTCACTTTAATATCTATTAGCTATATGATCTCTCAGTACAGCTCAATACAAACTCAATTTAACGCTCAATTTCCGTTCTGTTTACATACACATAATGTATTTATTGTACGCGCGCGTGTTTTCTATAGTGAATACTATAGTATTGGTGGCGTCATGTCAGAATTTTCACGGATGGTATCAATAATGGGTGAAGGTAAACCCTAAAAGCGTAGGTGGCGAATATAGGTGGTTCTTACAATGGTGGTGAATTTAGGTGGCTCTTACATTGGTGGTAAATTTAGGTGGCTCTATCTGTAGGTGGCGGTTTAGGTGGCTCTTACAAAGGTGGCATTAAGATTTCTCAAAAAATAAATAAACTCTCTATGACTCCTTGTACCTCCCTCTCTAGTAATAGAGTAACTCTATTGTGACATTGAGACTTGAGACTTGAGACTTGAGAGTGAGTCTAAACTTCAAAGGTACAATGATGGTATGTACACTGCAAGATCATTGTACATATTTTTTAATAAAAAAATATGTACAATTAAAACAAGGCCTTCAGTCTTACACAGAGAGTCCCCTGTCCAGTGACCAGTCTGCTGGGCTGGTATGAGGTCGCGACATGTCGTCTGAATCTAAACACAGAAGAAGGATTTATATATATACTTCCTTGGACCCTGAACTTCTGAAGTTTCCGGCATACATACAAATGTATAGATAGTTAGATAAGCTAGAATGTTGAAAGTTATATTGCTTACAAATATAAGTGCCTACATATGAATAAAAAATAAATAACAAACTATACGTGACATTCTCCTATATGGAATAGATCTGAAATTGAGGCAATATCATCCATTTTTAAACACATGTGTATCATGATACAGTCAGTTTCAGCACTCAAGCACTTTATAAATTCATTTTTCAAAAGCATAGGATTATATATGGATGTGCGGGCGTATGGCTATTTGATTTGTCCTGGTCGCACCTGTAAAATAACAGCAACTTAATTTCTGGTCTCAATCCCTACGATCGACAATGTTATAGTTTCTCCGATGCTGAAACCACTATTATAACTTTCAAGCGATAAACATCCAAGTCGTACACGGTGACGGGTTTAGTGGTTGGTCGTCGTTTTTGAAAATATATGCGGTTCTCGGCTCAAGAGTTTTGGAATCTAACTCTATGATTGCACTACTGTTACAGTTGTAATCTCTTTCCTGATGTACTGGTGACAGGAATCATGTGACATTTTGAGGATAGAGCCTACACTAGTACAGCACTAATTTAATATTTTAGTAAAGTTATAAAAGCCATTATTGTGGAAACCTTTGGGTCGCCACTTAATCATATCTCCTAAATCATAATACATACTCTTGTTTCTTTTAGAGGACTATGAATACTCGCTGGTAGTTGACGTTAGTGAATAGAGACGGCTGACATTAATGACTGCTGACGTCAGTGACGACTGACGTCCAGTGACGTTGACTGTCGCCCGAGTCCTGACGGTCTGTACATATAAATCTTTTTTGGGGGGGTTTTTTTTACAAATATAGCATTTTTTTTTCTTTGCTTCACTCGTGACTAAGAGTGACTACATATTTAGTCTCTCTCTTTTCTTTCATATGTACTTTCGTTCTTTTGCTTTCTCACTCAGTCACTCTCTTATATATATATAACTATATAATGGGCTGAGATTAAGTTAAAACGAGAGCTCCGAGCAGCACCAGATCTGAGTGAACTTGTCTGGACGTTCAGAACTTCAGGATTGTGCGCGTAAACATAAATAAACGTAAACGTATAAATCTAAATCTATGTCCTATATAAATATTCTAAGAATATGTACATACATATGTACAGTGGGAATAGGTTTGGGTTTCCGGGGGATTTAAAAAAAAACAGGTTGTAATGTTGTATACTCTCGTCAACTGCTAACCTCGAACCGTTTTCCGTCAACACTTTTATAAATCGAATAAATATACGTTTACATTCATCTCTTATTTCATTTGCGGTTCTACGTATGCCCCATAACGTTATGAGCTTCTTCTTGTATGTAGACTTCTTGTACTCTTGTTCGGATTCCGCCCTCGGCTTTGCCAATTGTTGAATTGCCAGAGAATGTGCCACTGCCCACTGTGCCTTCATCACAAAGGGTTTATATTGATTTCGAGTATAGAGTAGAGGTGTACTACTCCATGTTTGAAAATAATCTGTTCCAAATTAGGAAAAAAGTATAAACCCACCAATGCACATACCAGACAGAGTTCCCACCCCCTCTGGGACAGTCACAGACTCAGTGACTCACACGTGACTTCTGAGTCCTGAGAGTCCTGACAAACAACTTTCAACAACTACTGACCCCAGGGCCCAGGGTGGTGGCCCAGGCCCCAGGCCCCAGTCCCCAGGGCCCAGAGTCTCGGCCCAGAGTGGAGAGGGCAGGGGCACAGCCCACGGGAGAGTCAGAGACTCAGAGTTACACATATTTATGCGTCGAGCCGTTGGTCAGCAATTCAGGCCTCGTCAAGGCCTAAGGGGCCAGCTGGCAGACTTAATGTCGCCCTGGAAACTCCTAGAAGCTTACATACCGCAGGACGGGTTAAATATCGGATGCCCAACAATACTACCAATGGGAGGCCCTTTTAAAAAGAAAATCCAAAAATCATGTTGTACGTGAGAGGCCCTTTAATCATGTACGGCCGTCGGCCAGTTGACAAAATTTAGTAAAATCACTAAAATGGGTAAATCTACTCTGATTGTTTTTTATCTTTTGTATACTTGTTATTTTTCATATGCTGTATTATTGTTCTTTGAAAAAACTCAATTGATAGCCAGACATAGCGTCATATTCTAAAAATAAAAATAAAAATTATACAACAAGCCAGAGGACTCTGAACTTTGACGGCCAGGCCTGGAGAGTGGTGGCTGTAAAATCTTTGTTTTGAGAAAAAGGAAAATAAACAAAAAGAACGATCTACATAATTCTGCAGACTCCAGGGAGTGCAGGAGTGCAGGAGTGCTTCATTTAGAAGGCTATGCCAGGACAAAAAAAATCACTTGATTCCTCTGTCGAATGCCGATATTAGAGAGGGTGAAACCAGAAACATGAAACAATACCCCAGCTTCTTGGGTGGTATTACTACTGGTATAGCAACAGCAGTTTCAATGATTCGGGTGTGATATGCGAGAGGAACATTTTTACTCGAAGCTTTACAATGCAGTACATAAGCAAAGCTTAATATCGACGGTGTATCAGTATTATCTATCAATATGACACTACAAAGAGATATGAAAGATGTGGTAGAGAGCACCGATGAGCTCATGTTCGCCGATGAGTCCGACACAGTGACTTCGGGCCTGAAAAGTAAGGACCGAAAGGAAAGCTTGACACCTAGTCATATTTCCAGCTGTCTGGATGGCCCTATGGGAAGTATTAAGGAGCATCATGCCGATTTTGAAGGACTCCCACACATCCAGTATATTGAATCCGATCAGTCTTTCACATGGAGAGCAACTGTGCTGGGTTCGCTTGTTGGTTCGCTGATAGCTATCTCAAATATGTATCTCGGTCTTAAATCGGGTATCACAATTGGAGCCACACTATTTGCAACCCTCCTGGGTGGTGTCACTCTTGGGCCTATCCTGAAGATGACCGGGAATGTACTTGGTATTAAAGAACACACCTGCTTTCAGGCCGCCGGTACTGCAGCCGGCGGTTTGAATGGTGGTTTGGTCGCACCTGTTCTTGTGTTGTTCTGGAACGGCTTCTTCACAGGCGGCGTTGGTAGCAATATTGGCAACTTAATAGGGCTGGTATTCGGTGCGGCTGGTTTTGGTCTAGTGTTCGCGGTAAGTTTGAGGAACTTCTTGATTGTAAAGCAACCCGAGTTGGTTTTCCCAGATGGTCGTGCCGCCGCTGAGATTCTTATCACTATGTACTCGTCGGAAGAGGGGGCAGCTGAGGGGCGTGAGAAGACTCGCGTCATGCTTTACTGCTTTGGTGTAGCGTTTGTGTTGCAGTGCATATCGTACTTCATCCCGATTCTATACAGTGTGCCCATCTTCCGCTATTTAAGTAATTGCCCCTGGGAGAGCTCGTGGCAGGAATGCCAAGCTGATGGTTACTATGACTACTTCCTTTTCGCTGACATGATGGGGTTCGTACTGTACTTGGACCCCGTTTTTGTGGCCAGTGCCTTTATGGTAGGTCCATCGGTGAATATTTGGTTCTTAATTGGTGCTGTAGTAGGATGGTTCATTCTCGTGCCCATCGACTTCAACGCCGGCTACCTCGGAGAAACGCCAAGCTTTGGAATTGGACGTGATCACGTGCTTATGTGGGCTTCAGTCGTAGCTATGCTGGTGTGCTCCTTTAGTATGATCTTAATCAATTATGAGGTTCTTGTGGATATGTACAAGGGTTTCAAGCAGGCCATCACTAAACGAAATGACGACGACGAAGACGAAGAGAACAAGACAATCCTACCTGAGGGCAATGAGCGTGACATAGACACCCCTATTTATATATCTGCATCTTTGCTAGCACTAACCATTGGTGCCTGTCTGGCAATTTACATGGGTCTATTCGGTGATGAGTTGACCTGGGCGGAGATGATCTTAGGTATTGCCATTACTTTCCCAATTGCCGTTGTGAACGCTCAAATTATGGGACGTACCAATTGGAATATCGCTGCGCTTCTAGCGAAGTTGGTGATGATGATTATGGGCCTCATGAGTTCAACGGCCAATGCTATGTTGATCGTTGGTAATATGGTATCCCAATCTGCAGCTCAGACTGCAGAGGTCAGTCAGTGTTACAAAACAGGCCATCTGGTAGGTGCTTCACCTCACGCACAATTCAAGGCTCAGCTTGCCGGAACCGCAGTCGGTGGTTTAGTATCTGTAATGGCATTCTGGCTATACACCATGGCTTACCCGTGCATGCTGGATCCAGAAGCTGAATGCATTTTTTCCATGTCTGCTGCACGTGCCTGGGATGCGCTTGCCGAAGGTATCGAGCAGGGTGTAACCGTTGGCAACAGTCTAGACTACACTATCACTGAGAGAGGTTTCTTGTACTTAATCATCTTCCCGTGCCTGACCGTTGTAGAGGGTCTGCTATTTAAGTTTGTAATACCCGAGCGAATGATGTGGATGAAGCCCGTGTGGACGGTGTTCTTCTTATCATGGTTGTTGCCTGGTCAGTATGCTGTGGCTCAGTTCTTCGGACAATGCGTGCTTTGGTGCTGGCAGGCCGTAGCACCTCAACAGGTGGAGATGTATAAATTCTCAGTCGCCGCTGGTCTCATTGCCGGTGGTTGTGTCGCAAGTATAGCCACTGCCATCTTCAGCGTTTTTGAACTTAACGGGGTATCATGGGGTATGGGTCCGTGAATGTGAAGTGCCTTGTGGGGCATTCAACTCCTAAATAAACAAAATACGAAATATGTTTGGTGAAGCACACACTAGCATCATATTTTCGGATTCGCCCACGTTGGGCATATTAACACAATACACAAACTGACCAGACCAAACCCTGAGCGGGCGAGAAAAGATACTCTGATTGCATCTTGCACATGTCATTCGTGTTCGCGTCGGACAAAGGACCAGGAAGTATCTATTATATCACAACCTAAGGGAGAACCAGGAAAGAACAACTAGCCACATGGGCCTGCAACCATATATTACAATAATAGAATATTTCACTAGATAAAATGTCATAGTGCATATGCATCAATGGACGTTAATGTTTCAATTACAGATCATATGGGAGCATGTCTCGTTTAGGTCGTAAGTCTGGAATTAATATAGCACAGGACATATCCTAGGAAAATCATAGTTTGCAACCACTGCAACTAGCGACTCTCACGAACAATGAATAGCAAAGCGCAATATGGCGCCACACCCCGTGAGAGATAGGCATAGAACCCGACTGATGTGAGAGCGTTTGCTATCTATTTTGGAGTTCGAACATATACTATAGATCATTTCTCTATTACAAAGAGAGAAATCATGGTTCATGTATTTGAATGTGTGAGATACACTTCGTACAGATCCACTTCCCACAGTAAGTTCCTGTAAGCTAGCTGTTTTATCTCCATGGTCGTATATAGTTACAAGAGCTCATAAAACTGACGATGTGTGCTGTAGCAATAACTCAGGAGCGTATTAGGATTGCATGTCAAAGCCGGCTGATACATGATAATCGACACGTACACACAAATTTCCAAACTTGCTGTATATCCAAATATAAGTTTAATCAACTATTTTATAGCCTTCTCGGTACGTTTAAAGTGATCATTTAAACACTCCACATATAAAGCCCATAAACCTAGACGAGTGGCATGGTCAATTTTCTTATGCATTCGGTTTACAGCTCTTGCAAAATGCACTCTGGTACATATTCGTTTCGTATCCGACTATATCAGAAGGTGCGGCGCTCATACTGTGCGTGTTTCTCGATTAAATGAGTGTTTAATGTACAATAAGCCTTCACGGTCACGACTACAAGAATATATTTTATTTGAACTTGTTGCGCAAGCGCGTAAAAATATTTCGGATTCGTGTCATACGGGGTTAAATCGTTCACTAACGTAAGATCTTTGCGAGAGTACACAGAAAAAGACAAAAATAACCCACACACGCTCAGCCGAACGTACAGCCCAACAATAACATGATAATACACATGACCAGATAAACATGGAGGAGAAGACGTTCGCGCAAACATACCAGACACACGAATATAAACTCAGAAAGAAATACGCATAATTCACTACTACAGCTATGAATACACATAAATAAGTTCTTTTCGAAATTCGAAATACAATTTCTACGCAAAGGACAGATGATAAATATGGACACTTACAAACATAAAATCATATATATATATATATATATATATATATATACTATATATATATATATATATATATATTATTATATATATTATATATATTATACTATATATATATA
>NW_014040021.1:59789-62378 GCF_001186125.1 Sphaeroforma arctica JP610
TATATATATATATTATATATATGTATATATATGTATATATATGTATATATATGTATATATATGTATATATATATATATATATATGCATATATATGTATATATATGTATATATATGTATATATATGTATATATATGTATATATATGCATATATATGTATTTTTTATGTATATATATGTATATATATATATTTATATATATAGCTATCACACAATCGGTTGTAGACGTACGAATATCTCTTGTCGGAGCATTTTGTGACAACTATTCCATAGGTCAGCCACCGCCATCCAACAACTTATACCACACTATCAGCCCGGATTGTTGCACAAGTAACACGCACTATAATGAGCTGTACCTAGTTTATTTTGTAGCACTTACGCTGCTTTGCTGCTATGCGATCTCGGAGGACGCGGACCAGTAAATGGAAGAAAATAGTACAATCTATCGTCACCACATTCTGCCGTAACCATACCAATTAAAAGACAAGAAAAAAAAAAGACAATTCGCATATGTGCAGATCATTCATCATAGTCTTCTATCGAACAAGAGAAAGAGAGAGAGTAGAGTCTGCAGAGACTATGTAAAAAAGAGGATTGTCATCATGATACTACAGGCATGACATGTCAAAGCTTGAACAGAACACTTATTATGCAAATTGCGAACGTGCTGAGCTCACACGGACGCAATCTAGTAATGAGTTGTAGACATGCTTGTATTCACTCATCCGGTATACCGTGCAAAATCAAGCACATTTAAAAAAAAGAACTGCATAAGTCAGTACAACCCATCGTCAGTAACTCACCATACCAAGCCCCAAAATGTCAAATGAGTTATGATTCCGGGACTCCGGGGTATCCCTGAATATTACAAACAACCAACCGCACGCGTATATCACGAAACTGGGAACATGTTGTATTTTATAATTTTTATTCGTATTATATTGTTGTATTATAATTGAAAGCCCCAAAAATAAACATAAAATGCAGAAGTGAGTACTCACAAGTCACAACTTTGAACTCAGTGAAAGACTGTGTCACTGCACAACTTGCGGTGTGGGAGAGAGTAGAGATTCCCTTGAGAGTAAATATGAATAAATAGTGGCTATTTGATCCAATGGTCTGATTCTGAAAACAATAAGGATATGTAGTACATCCGTTTGGAGCCGAACATCGGTCGGCTATTCAGCGGTAGTACTCGGGAGTCGGGGCAACTCTGGACTTCCAATAAGCAGTATGGGACTTTATCATTTAATCTACTCTTGTTTTAAAAAAGCTGTTATAAAATATATCTGTATTTCTAATTGAAAAAACCAATAGACCTAAAAGAGGCTAAATGATGACGGTGAGAACTGGGAACTGGGAACTGGGAACTAGCTGGAACTCTACTCTCTACTACATACTACTACTACTACTACTACTACTAGGAAGTTGGGAACTTGGGATCACCTCTTGTAGTGTGGGTCTATGGGAACTGGGTACTCAGTGGGAACTGGGAAGTGGGAACCATAAGTGATAAACTGATCAGGCGGCATAATAACCTGTAGCCTCTGATGAGAGAGGCAGGCGGGGTTTGTCCTGTGGGCCCTGGTCTCCTGGTCTCCTGGACCTGGGGATAAACACAGTTTCGAAATATAAGGGGCTTGCCTCTGCCCTTTCTGCCTTCACTTTTCGTTCTCCGCAAGAGTCGGATGTCTCTGGAAAATAATTCAACCGCTTTCAAGTTTTCGTAGCCTTCTAAAAGACATTGTTTTTTTTGAAAAGGTAATTTGTTTTTTCTACACAAAACAGAAAAAAGCAAATGTAAATAGTTTCTCAAAAGACGAAACAAAATAAAACAAAACAATACAAAACAAAACAAATACACGTGATTGATGACCTTGATTGAGACTCTCTCTCTGAGAGAAGAGAGGACCAGGGTCCCCAACTCTCGAGTCTCAATTCCCTACTATAGTCCCAGCAGGGACTAGTATTTAGAGGCCCAGTATCCGAGTCTTGTCTCCTCAGGTCGCCCGACGACCCTAGTAGAGACCCAGACCCCAGGCCCCAGGCCCCAGGCCTTGTACTATACTAAAATACTTAACCCTAAACCCTAAAAACCCTAAACCCTAAAACAAAAATGAAAAATGCGATAGCTGGCTGGTGACAGTGGTGAGTGGTGCCTGTGAGCTCAGACCTGGACGGCTGGACAGCTGACCTGCTACGGCAGTACTTTATATTTTAAGTTTCCCGCTCTGTGAGTGGTGACTGATTGGAATGGTGGCTCTCTCTACTCTTTCTACGGAAGAGAGTCAAGGACGGTTATGAGACTCTGAGAGACTGAGACTGCGAGTCTACAATCTACATAGACTCTGAGAGAGAGGAAATATTTCTCTCGCTGCTGAACAGCTGAGCCATGAGCCCAAAGGGCCTGAGGCTGAGGGCCAGGGCCGTCCCTGTTGAATCATGTATCAAAACTAGTGCAATAAATCTCCATAGTTGTCAGACAAGCCCTAAAATATATATATAGGTGCAAAAATCAAAAAAAAATCCAAAGTCGTCTTGAGGGCCCAAAATAAAAATCGGTGGCGGGGGGGGGGGGCGGAGGGGGGGACC
>NW_014040020.1:0-5572 GCF_001186125.1 Sphaeroforma arctica JP610
TTCAAATACGTACATTCGATGTTTAAACATAGTGAATCGTTCATCCATTCCCTTGGTTTCTGTCCTCATTCGGTTGCTGCTTACAGCCCAGAATAGTGTTTGGCATCCCATACCTTAACGTTCATTTTATTTTTGTATTCTCAAGCGACCCTTTTCTTCTTATATTCTCACAGGCGTACAGTTTCCTGCCCTTTGCCGTAGTGTGCGCGTTCGTGACCGCGTTTGTAGCTATCTTAGTACCTGAGACGGCCGGGCTATCACTCCAGGAGATCAATCAGGTATACACCAGACGAGCTGGGCATCCGCATCAGGATGATTAACTGTGTCGAATCATGCAATGTGCCGATGTTTGTGTTTGGGTCATACACACCTACAGCGCAGTGATGTACACGCGCGCCTTTGACGGAGGGGTTGGAGAGATTTTGAGGTATGTGTCCACCTGAAAGAGAGGACTGTTGTGGGAGATGAGACAAGGATCGACTGCCTTGTTCTACGTGAATGGGTGATTGCGTATGTATAGGTTGCCCTCGTTAGTGGCTACACATCTCAAAGGACGTCATAGATACATCGGTCTCGCCTACAGGTGCACATGGTACTCATCTATATAGAATGCTGCCCACATGTACACATTCGTGTAGCCATGCATTTGCAGCTATACAGATTACACATACACATCTTCTTATCTGATGCGCGATGCTTGCCTATTGCCTGTGCCTGAGTGAAGGCTATTTCACTGTGTTGGGCGATGAGGCTGTGCGCAACTGTTGAGTGCACTCGGAGACAATCATAGTCTGGCATTAGTGAATCCGGAATGTCTTCTGAGGTTCCAGTGTAGTACTAGTGTCTAAGAAACCGTTGTCGTAAGATCTCAGGCGTTTACATGTCACACACCAAGATTAAGGTAAAAAAACTAAGTTAAAACAACTAAGGTAAATTAACTAAGGCAAAAAAAAATACTTAAGGTAAACGCTATTATTGACCCGACAGAACGATGGGCTATAAACTGTATACCGAGCCTTGCCTCGAGAAGGGTTCATAACTTTCGAACCAAATAAAACATGTGGAAAATCGCAGCATCCTGAGCGACTCAAGCAGTGTGGCTGCAATTAATTGCCTTGTTAAAAACTTCTCTCTACGCCACTCTGTGACGACAGTCGTGGATAGTCCACACAAACGTTATGAGTTGTCAAACATCGTCATCACGTCGGCGGTGTGCACACAATTGCGCGTAGTCTTATGCTTCCCCTCATATACGGTGCTGGTTTATGGCCAACGGCATGCGAACGCTCATGGGCTGAGGTTTGCAAGTGAGACGGATCTCGACCTGCGCTCCGCAGGTCGTAATCTGTTCTATGAGCGATGACTGCAGCTCTAACGTCCACAGCTGTCATTGACAAGGCACGGGCAATCACCCAATCAGACACAGAACTAAACTATACAATAAACTATACACATGAAAAGTATACGACTCTTTGTACAAGTGGGTGGTGCTGTCGGAGTCGATCTGGTGCTGTTATGCAGTGTGAATGTTCCATACTGTCCGCATAAACCATATGAGTAGAAGAAGTATACATGTTACCGATCACTGCTAGCCTCACCTAAATGAAATCATTGTTATGAATGATTGGCATTGTGCGAGCTATTTTTAAAAGGAAACCGAAGTGACAGTAGATCACTAAATACCACAAATACAACATATGTGAAACTCGTGCAGATGTATGTTAAGGAGCTTCGGAGGTTGCATGAAGAATGTGCAGTTCATGGCGATTGAAAGCGTATTGTGACTATCCTGACTACCACTCATTATATCATGTAGGTTGATCATATAAAACAGAAGCGCATTTACCGCATGCAATAGTTGATCACTCTCAATTCCTAAGTACTGGAAATTGCACGATATGGTGAAGATCACTTGACCTCAGAACCATCCCATTCATGACCGGGGTGTATGTAAATAAACTTCTATAGCTGCGTAGACCAAATGTGTCTGATTGGTATTCTAGTCTACACGCAAGTACACTGGCGCGCCAAGCGCGTAGGATAGGGCAGTGGCGACCCATGGTGGCGAACATGCCGTGTGTATTCGCGTTCAATGGCAAGGGATTGCATCTGATATATAGCTGGGGGCTCCTGACACAGATTGTTTTTGCGTGATAAAAAGTTACAAAGCTAGGATACACGTAGCGTTTACACATATATTTGAACAGCCTGGCGATTCTGTATACAAACCATATGTTCAGAAAGCAGATCAGGTAAACTCATACTTAGCGTATAACTTATAGTTGTGTAGTTTTATTCTAAAACTACATAACTATACTCTGTCATATACCTGTGCCTTCTATACATACAAGGCATATATTAAAAACTATATATGCCGACGAGATCCATATCAGACTATGTTATAAATATTTATTACTATTTATATCTTTATTTAGTATTTACTTTGATATCAAGATATGAATTTATATATTTTTTAAACAAATACCGTCTCATCTGCCGGGGCGTGGTTCGTACCCAATCCAATGCAAACCCCAGCCAATGAAATGGCACGACAGTCGACACGTAATCAGTGATTGATCAGTCACTTGTTTTTCAGGGAGTATTTTTGGTTTAAAAATATACAAAGCATATGTACGCACACGAGACCTCTATTGTAAGACGTGTACCTGGAGACGCCTGCGTTCATTTCTACACAGCTGACTGCATAATTGGTGTTATGTACCTCCTGCAAAGCCATGCATAAGCTCATATACTGTAGCACAATCATTCAACGCACTTGTACAGGCCCTGTCAAACAAACTTTCACAGCTATTGCATGAGACCTTGATGATTCTAATACAAAAACGAAGTGATCCTCAGGTAGATGCACTGGTGCAGTACGCACAAGTATATAATAGCACATCACCATGAGCACGGAAACAGAACCACTGCTACCTGTATTCAAGGGCTATGAAGAACAACACACTGCCCACGAGGCGGGGGTAGATGAAACAATCACCAGCATGGCGCGAGCTCTAAAACGGCAGTTAACGAAGACAACCATGGATTCAGACATTGTGGTGCATCGCGGGGTATGTCAAGTGCGATAATATGATAGTAAGTTGGATATATGGTATTACTTGTTTTGAAGGAATGGTTTTATTGTTTATATATGCAGTTGAGTTTACAAGTGTGTTGCATCGGATAGCGTGTTGCGTCAATATACGGTTGCTGATATTTTGTGTGAAGTCTTTGTAGTGACTAGGGCTATCTCTCACACGATGTACTAGTCTTGGTATCATGCTGCGCTAATTTCGAGGACAAGTGTCTCTTTTTATATTCAAACGAGTAAATGACTCGATATCTTTATATCAGAATAACTCGATATGTTTATACCATGTATGCTGGACATGGGCGTTATGGTAGTATTTCCTTCACCGTCAAACGTGGCAATGCCTTCAGATATATATGCACCACATATGCCATTCCTGAATGTATTGAGGATTTGCCAAAGATTTCGAGGCTAACTTTTGGTACAGAACGAGTCAAGTGCTCTATATATAAACTAAGAGTATACCTGTCCTATCAATATATCCACAACCATATGGAGCTGAAGTGTGTCAACGTGCAGAAATTCATCAAGCTACACATTGCCGGACAATAGGATATCGATAGACTCTTGTGACAGGGAAACGTAGCCACATAAGCAAAGCACTAGGACTTTTATTTTTGTCTCCGTCATATCCATCTGCTGATTAAAGCCATGTATAGGTACAGAATGTGCAATGCCACTACTTATGGCAACATTTCACAATGTTCGGGTGTATCGCCGAATCTCACCACACGACCGTACAACCACGGAAGGTGGGCAAGGGATTGCAAGTATAAATAATATTGTCTGCAATACATAATGTTGGCGGTAGCGACAACCAGACGAGAAAACAAGGACTCATTTACCGATGATCCGAAAATCTCTTATGTGTGGTATATTTCAGTGATAGTTGAAGCTAACCAGAACAGCCTGATTGGTGGCTAGCTATGAGAAAATCGTTCCAAATACATCATATGCTCATGTTCTATATGGAGTTTATGTCAATAGATACAAAGGAATCGATAGCGACAGTGAATTAGTGAGATGGAATGGTACATGCACGCTGTTTGTGAATGGCTTACATATATCTCATCGGTAGTATCCAGGACTTAGACTACCATGAAATAACGCGTCACAACATAGTTTGCATGTGAGAACTGAAATGTAATGATTGATACTGATTCATAGCTGAGACCCTCCCTCGACATACGAAGGCCCAGAGGAGGCGTTTGGGATTGTCTGTACAATATGGAAGAGTGTGTAACTTTGGGGTGCTCTGTCGACTGCATGGAGTGACGTTGTAGCGCAAAGCTGCTATACCACCCATACAGTGCCGTTATTATTCCCACCAAGCCTTCAATTGAGAATTGAAACTCGTTCAAGCGTGGTATATGGGAGCAGATCTGATTGGTGGGTCAGATTGGTGCTGCTGTGGATTGAAGCTTGTACATCGAGAGTGACTATATACAGAGAAGTCGTATATTTGTAGTTTGACTCGTTGCTTCATCACACATGCATACAACACCACGAACAATCGTACCGTTTCTTGTGCGAGCCATGTGCACATTAAAATACATACCCATTCTGGCAGTGCCACACGTAAGTACCTGATCCTACTTTCACATACCCTGCTGCGACCTTAGTATGATTATTGTAAGCGATGGCTGCCATGTGGGCCACTGCGTGCTTGAATAGGCATGTGATTGCCCAGGCGAGCCTTTGCATATAAGAAGAATCTCCCCAAACAGACAGGATGGTATACACTTGTTTCGCTTACGCACCATGGGGTTTGCCTTAGTACGAACTGACAATGTGGGACGGGCTACAGTTCATTTATACTGTTTTATATTCATCTTATGCACTTGCAGCTGTTTCTGCATGCTATCGTTCTCATTGAAAGCGCATTGGACGGGCGACCACCGCCAGCCAAGACAGACCCCGCCTCCCTACGGTTTGGTTATCGTACAGTGTAGTGTATACTGCGTCTGTGAGCATGCTTTCTGGCCAAGACTCGACCATTTTATTACAATTGCACATGTACATATGATGTGTCTATGGAGAGTTATTACCCGCCGTATTTCCTAATTACTTTCATATTAGTCAGAAGTATTCATTTCTTTAAATAACACATTCCAGTATCCCTCCCAGTGGTCGCACCTGTAGTTGCATACTTTCATATTAAAATATTTAATATCGAAGCATACGGTTACTTTGTAGGAACGCCCGGACGTACTTTTCCTACTCGCGACAATACCTACGGCGTATCATGGCGGCGCTGTGGCTGGCCGTGGCCTTTATTGAAAATCCGCAAACATTCGAGTGTTCTATTTGGGTATGTTAGCGTATTTAGATAAAGTTATTGGAAGTTGACGTGAAAATATGTGTCTATATTCACACATACATAGGTTGCATACGCATATATATATATATACAAACACACACACACAAACACACCCACCCACACACACGCACACACACACACACACATATACACACACAAAC
>NW_014040020.1:7870-17128 GCF_001186125.1 Sphaeroforma arctica JP610
TATTAATCTTTTCAAAGTAGTTTGTCGTTGTAGAGTATAGGGAATAGTCAGGGTGAATTCAAGACGTTTATTGGAAGTGGCTACAAGAGCACTATTTATCAAGTTGAATATCTTATGCAATTTAAATTTTGTCTGTGACATACACATATGCATTTCACTGAAGAAAATTAGATCCTAATATACATATATAGGTATACACAGATATGTGGTATTTATCATGCACACATTCACGTACAATCATGTACATTATTACAACTAGTTAAATTCATCTATGACTGCATGTCTAAGTGAATGAGCAAAGTGGAGCAATATACGTGTCTATATGGTATAAAGTTAAAAATACGGTTTCAGCATTGCATTCCTATATTTATAAAGAAATTGAAAGATTATGCGGCAAATATGATCTAGTTTACATAGCACAAGTGCTATTCTTAGCACTCATCGCTGATAAACTTTAAATTTTTTTAAGCTCACATGCACATTCTGAACTGTGTTTGAATAAACGGCGCTAATTTTCAGAAACAAGAAGTCTATTTGTGTATGCATGTGCACAGAGACATGCGCAAGCATACTATAATACTTTGTCCACTCTTATTTTTATTCGATAACTTTCGCTATTGCATTGTTACAGCCTCGTTATTTGACTCTTTTTTGGCCACAGATTTCAAGATGTACGCAGGCGGCGTGTTTCATGTTTTTCGCATTCGACATCTCGTCACGAGTGCGCTTCGTTGGCGCCAGAGGGACAATATCCACCACAAGAAACGGTTATATCATTTTAATTCTATTGGTAGGTGCCACTGGCAAGATTCTTTTTTCTCGATCGTCAACCTATGGTTAGCTGTAATAAACTCAGCGACTTGATTGGAAACAAGTGCACATTGTTGTGAGTTGTAATTTAACGCAGAATGCCGCAGCTGAACATTGCTAACATGGACAAGACCTTTTGTCTCTTTCACTAGTGTATCGTGCATTATACACATTGAATGAGCTTGGCGTCTATACACACACGAGTGTGACTTCCCAAATGAGCGAGACACTCCCTCACCACTCTGCACAACTGAAGCACATTGACCCCCACATGCCCCCAAAGGTGCTGCTGTTTGAGAGTCTTCTGGAAGGCTTCGGCTACAGCCACTTTCGCCTGCTGCGCATGTTCCGACCGTTTTTACTGATCAACACTTCGCATACGCTTGCACGAGCGATGAACGTGGTCGGGAAGACGGTACGCATGCACATGTGGGCTTGTGGGCTGGCCTGTCGATATACTATGCTTGAGGGGTAGTATGTGGTCGTGCAGCTGTGTACAGATTCGAAAACACACATACATCGACACGTGTGTGGTATATTCGCACTTGCGCAAAAGTGCTGGTATATCTATTTGTGTTTAAACGTACGACCGAACCGTTGTATATGTGATGTTGAGTTCTTGGTTAACGGACGTATACAAATTCATATCTGCACCACAGTCTTCTATTTCCAATACATCCGCCGCCTTTGCGATGCTTTGTGTCATTGTACACCGCCTGACTTACTCTCAAGTCGCTTCGGACACCCGAGCCATTGGTTTCACCAAATACACTTCCGACATTCGGTTGTAGATCATCCGTAGAGTCATTGGTGTCACACATGCACCATATAACGCCAAGCTGAATCAGGTACATTGTTGTTTAACTTGTTATCTGCGATGGATGGCTTGTATAGTTAACACGTGTCCTGTGCGCCATTTGCCATGGGTGGTCTGCAGGTGATCCGCATTCTGCCTGTGTCGTTGTTGCTGCTGCTGACGGTGGGGCTTTTTGGTCTTGTGGCCATGACCATGTTCCTGGGAACGTATGTATCCGTGACCAATACAGAATGATATATTTGTAGACTGTTCGGATTGTTCCCAATCGATCGGTTCTCACACTCGATGTAGATTATCAGCCCGATGCATTCTGATTATTCGCTGAACATTCTAAACAGAGGCAAGGAAATCAATAACTTCGGCACAGTACACGACTCAATCAAGAGCATGATGATTTTGACGACCACTGCGAATAATCCCGATGTTTGGTATGCCATGTGGGTATTCGGCTTGTGACGTGTGTTTCCTCGATTGTTCTGCGTTTTTCTTGGGGCTGTATTATTTAGTATATGTAGTTGTCGGTTTCATAATTTGCAGCTCTTATGTACGCTGTGGCTTTCATCTCAAATAATTCCCGCGCACAGAAGGATGGGCTTTTACAATGACAATCGAGCGTATCTGGTTGGAGATAGAAGCATTGTTCCAATCTACTGAACGTTACAATTCCACTATCTGCTTGTTTTGAAATGCTTGTTTTGAAAATCTAAAATGCATCTTTCATTATCCTTCTCACCTCAACTTTAGGATGGAGGCATACAATGCCGACCGAGCGTATGCGATCTTTTTCATCACGTTCACATCGCTGACGGTGTACATTATAACCAACATCATTCTGGCAACCGTGTATAACGAATGGAAAGACCAGTTCAAGGTAATCAATTGCCTTTCACATGTATTGTATGAGCACGCGTGCGTGGTTTGGTTCAGACACTGATTGTGTGTCGAAAGGTGGTGTGTTAGGCGTGCGAGAACGAACGGTGCAACACTGCTTATTCTGTATTTCAAGCAAGGTGGTGCTGTCACTGTCTATACTGAATACTCGCGATAAACGTATCGCCTGCTGTGCACTGGTGGAGGGAAATGTACTGGGATTGGGTGGTAGGTTATGCACTTGGGATCATATGTGACTTGGTTGCTGAATATTTTGAATAGCTTGATACAATGGGCTGTAATGTGGTGCGATGTACTGCAATGTCCTTCACGTGTGCGTACAGTACACATAAAGGTATTGAATAACCCGTGACTGGCCGTTTGTGCACCTACTGAACGCATGGACTTGAGTTTCTGCTGTTGTTGTCGACTACGGGATGGAAGTCGAGACTCAAGTGGGAATCGGCGTTGGATGTGTTTGTGTATCTGTATCAAGACACATGTACGTCCATATGTACATATGCGTGTATGTGTGTGCGTGTATGCATTCATACATGTGTATTGGCGAAGTGTCATTTGATCTCGTCCTTGCATTCTAGGCTACCAGTGTACTATCTTGTCCCGTGGTTGCGTGTCGTATACACAGTGTGCCACTCTACCGTTCTTATTATGCTTAGTTAAAGCATATCACTGATGTGTCTGGTGTACCTATTTCCGTCCGTTCTGGTGTATCCTGATTTACAGGAAGACACCATCGTCACCATAGAGATAAGTCTTAGTTAAATCATATCACTGATGTGTCTGGTGTGCCTATTTTCGTCCGTTCTGGTGTATCCGGGCTGACAGGAAGACACCATCGCCACCATAGAGCGCCGGAGATCTACACTGAAGGAAGCGTTTCCTTTGATGTGTGGATCTTTCAGCAAAAATCCCTCATCGGCGTGTAAGTGTCTATTCTGGTGCATCCTGGTGTTGTTTTAAATATTCGGCAACGCACTCCGTTTGATCGGCATATCCGTGTGACGACTATGTCTTGAGAATTTCTCAGGCGCTGCGCACGTGCTATTTGCCTGAGTTGTATACTATTGAAAATGATAAACAAATACACTGACTAGTGTGGGCGCTCGGGAGATGTCCAAAGTCTATCGCTGTTGGGCCAGACGTGTTATTCGATGATGTTCATACTATCATACGGCTTTATTACCCCGAGTTCGCTCTTCTCTTGGGCTGTGTGCTGTGCAAGTATATGTTCAATATATATAAAGGCGGAAATAGAAAGGTATGGTTAGTATAGCAAGTCAGAATTTCCTCTTCGTTTACATTGTGCTCGGATTTTTTACTTGCTGCGGACATCTCCTGTATACGCTATACAGCGCTCACTTTAACCTTCGAGGAGATGCGTGAGGTGTTCCGTGCGTGTGGCCTAAAGGGCAAGTCCATTCCTGCGCTCTTTCTTTTGATGGATAAATCGCACTCGGGGCACATCACTGCCAGCGAGTTTCTGAGTCTGTTCGATTTGCTCGCCCTCAATCTCGAAGTGGTCCAATCAGAACAGGCCACGCCTATGGCAAAGAGGTAGATGAGAGCGTGTGTCAAGTGTGTGTTGCACGGTGTGCGTGTCTATAAGTTGTAAGTTGTGATAGATTCCTGACTTGAGCGTTCTACTACTACTCGATCAATAGACAAGTCAATCAGAACTTGTCGCTGTTGTGCCAAACGTCGTGTGGGTGTGCTTGTATGTGTACGTAGGTGTGTATATGTATGCGTACTTGTGTATGTGTGCATGTGTGTGAATGTCTCCAGAGTTGGTGTGTGCGTGTGCGAACTTTTGTAAATTTATCTGTGGCCTTCTGCCCTCATTGGTTGAGGGTCTATGTGCGGGCGTCTGCATGGCTTCATACATAGTTCAGTGAGAGTTTGGGAACGGGTTTAGATGTTTGTTGGTGTGTATATTTATATGTGGCCATGTACACGGCAGTGTGCAATCATTGTGGCCAATAAAGCCATTAAAGGCGTGTGTGTTAGTGTGTGATGGCATGTCTTGACTGCGACTCGAAGTGTGGATTGATTGATTAATGATATTGAGTTTTTATTATTAAGTATCGTCGTTTGTTGATTGCCACGTATTCATCTATTATTTTTTATACACAACTATTGACTATTGTTATTGTAGGTATCCACATCTGCGAAAAATGGTACACGCCGGTTGGTTCCTGATATTGACAGACATCGTGATTTTCTGCAGTGCCTTTATTATCATCCGAGAGCTAATTGTTGAGGTAAGTCGAATAGCTTCATCCGGAAAAATGGCATCGTATATAGAACCGGTTTTGTGCAACGACATACGCGCACACGGCACTGAAATATGGACATTGTGTCTATATTTATGTGTGATGGTTAGTTCTACCTTCTGTTTAGCGGTCGTATGTGTTAGCGTCAGACTTAGTTGTCGCAATTTTCAGTCACAATTGTATCGCATCAGACTTATGCGTCAGAAATAGTGGGCGCAAGACCAAAAGTCAGACTTAGTGGTCGCAGTTTTAGACATTCTGGCGAATCCTACATCATAGACATTGTGGCTATTGTTATGTGTGATGGCTAATTCTACATTATAGACATTCTGCCGAATCCTATATCATAGTCATTGTGCCTATTGTTATGTGTGATGGCTAATTCTACATAATAGACATTCTGGCGAATCCTACATCATAGACATTGTGCCTATTGTTATGTGTGATGGCTAATCATATTGGTGGCAAGTAAAGTAGATCCCACTATTTTGTATCTCACTTCTAGAGTGTGTTGGCAAGTAAAGTAGATCCCACTATTTCGTAGTTCACTTTTAGAGGTTGCGGGTACTACTGATCTGGCCGCATGTTTACGCAGCCATTGGATAAGCATTTTTTAAATCCGATCACAGAAACAAACGAGTTTGTCCCAGTGGTGAAGAATATCATTCACCTTCACCAATACGATTAAGTGTGACCGAAACACGTCACAAGGATTCACATTTCATCTAAATGCACGTATGTTTCTTAGTCTTGTGCGATGTATATGGCAATCCTTTAGACATGCTCGTCTTGATCACATTTCACATTTCACTTATTCAGGGGAAATTCCAGCAGTCGACTTTCTCAAGATTCCTAGACATATCATTTCTGACTTTCTCTATGATAGAAGTGGGACTGCGACTGTTGATAGGAGGTCTGCACACACCCCGAGATGTGTGGCTGAAGTACGTATCCACTTTATATGTTTGTATCATGTATAGGTTTCTGGGCCCGTTGACCAGTGATCTGAATCATTTTGCTGAGATCGAATTACAGCCTATCCAGGCACACATGACGGTTGATGCGCTTATCTTACTACACTGTCGTCGGATCGATACGTATTTATGACTACCTATGAACACTTGGCCCTTTTTATAACTTGACAACCTCATTAAACTTGCGCTCACAGCATTGCCGCCATTCTGTATTTAATAAAAATTGCTAGTGTGTAGGTTAGGAAACCACATTATAGCGTAGCATTTAAAGGAGCTCTGGGTTGTGTTTGTGGTACCAAAGCCAGACGCTTCAATCAGCCCATCCGATCAATGTGAAATATCTCGTATTCAGACAGGATTGGACCATGTTTTAATTTGCGGGTGAATTCCTCTCCCTGCTTAAAAAAGTACTTGGACACTTGAAAACTTCCCCAGACCTAATCACTTGCGCTTGTTTAATTGTCCCTCAGGTTCGATTCCGTGGTGGTGGTGACGATGTGTTTAGCCGAGTTGTTTATGGTTTTTGAGCAGAGTAAGTGGTGTATTCACATGCATCTTCGTCCACGAATGAGCACAATCGTTCTATATCTCTGAGCTTTTTTTTCCATCTGCGGTGTACGTTGTGCTATTTATAGCCCACAGTGTGTCCACTGTAGCTCACCACTGTACTATTTCCACGGCAGTATCTTTTGTTCGGTTGACGATTATCCTGCGCGTCATGAGACTTGTTAGGCCTATGTCCATGTTACCCGGTATGTATGCCACTTTATATATGGGAGCCAATTTGGGTTCGTAGTGGTTTGCTTGTTTGCTATTGCAACGAGTAGAGCATAATTTCTTCTATTGTACGATATATGTGGATTGGTATTACACGACCAAGCGATTCATTCTCGCTCTTGGGCGTCGGCATATCGCACTTCCACACGAGTTACCCGTCAATGTCGCGGTTGTCTGTCGGTAAGTATCCTGTAGCATGCGCGTGGTGTGGTGGGTGTTTGAACTGCGATACAACTCCAGAGGGGTTCTATCTGATCCCTGTGGGCCACTCGTTCATTTGTTGGTTGTATCTAGTTGGATCATGACACTGTGGTCGATCACTTTTTTCCCGCTCATCCGAGGCGCCGTGAACCTCATATACATTCAATACTGGTCACCTCAAAAATGGCCGTTGTACAGGCCAAATTTGCCAATACAAAATGAATAAGTAGTCGAGGGACATTTGGAGCAGCAACACTCCATTCACATCCAAAACACTTCTCACTTTACACAATGCCTTTGTGCAGAGTTTCGGGTGGTGACGCGTACGCTGGCGTCCATCGTGCCGAGGATAGGTGTTGTGGCGGCTATTCTCATGGTATGGCCTCTGCAACGCCTACTGAGAGCGAAGAACTCTATATGTCTTCTAATGTGTGGTATAACGGGTGCATTCGTTAGTATTGCGGTCGTGTAGCGTAGCTTGCATGCGTATGTTTATAGTCGGTAGTGTGAACATGACCAATGCACCTGTTGCTATGTATGCGTCGTAATCCTGTTTTTCTATTCATGTATCGAGATATCTGTACACAGAACAACTTCGCCCGCAATTACCGTGGTGGCTACATAACGACTTATGTATTGTGTGAATCCAATATGTTATTTAGATAGGCACGCTACTACCGCTACCAAAGTGTTTGCTTTGCAAATGTTTGATTCGATTAAGCTACTGCCAGCTGTCACCATAGGATTTGCAACAATTTATCAACTATATACCTACTGCACTAAATAAAACTCGTCAGTGTATTGTCTGTTAAATAATAATGACAAGGAAAACAGACGTAAAAAATCCATGTGTATATGCTTGTACTCTCACGATGTCTGGCACCTAGTACTGGTACTTTGTACGACCCTTTATTGCTTCCCGACTCGCTGGTACGTCTATATTTTATCGTTTATATGCTTCATTGCATTTTGCTCAACCCAAGTTTTGTATATAACCTCCGAATAAACCTATAATATGTATTTTTCTTTCTTTCTACATTTTTTATTTGACGATGTGAATGGTATAAGCATGCGCGTACAACTCATTTTTTCTTTTGTGTTTGACAGACGGCGTTCTACGTGTACGGCCAGTTGGGGATGTTCCTATACCACGGAACGGTAAGTCAATAGTATATGTCATATTGCCCTATAACTGTACTCTATGATTAATGTGCAGGTATACGAACAGCAAGTATATATAAAATATATTATATGCCTTTACTTAGACGTGTTTCTGGACAGCATATTCAATTACTGTTTATATTCACATATACTCATTCAGCAAGGCTTTAAAATTGACCCTGAGACTACTGTCCAATATATCACACTGTACACGTTGTCGATCATCTTTGTGCCGTTAAATGGTTTTGCATTTCTATCCGCGTATACATCTGCAATTGAGTTTTAAACCTGGTGGACGGTTCGGACATTCTATACTGTAAACGCATCTGAATACTGTTTCAATTGGCATGTACAGCATTTGTCGTAAACGCAAATAAATCGCCATTGGAATCGGATTTCAATTTCTGTACTGATAAGTTTCTATACCGCTTTCTCGTGGCCATAGATCTCATTGGTATCCCTTCAAGACACTTGAAATGCCTAATTGACAAGTTTTCATCTGCAGATGCACTATATACCTCCGCCTCACCCAAACTCTCGCTGTCACTCACAATGTACGCCGCTCTCCCTTGCACAGATAGTCAAAGACGATCCACGCTTGGAGGGGTCCGATTTTGCAAAGAACAATTATTGGCTGCTGAACTTTGACGACTTCTACAACACACTGGTGACTCTGTACTGTGTTATGCTGACAAACAACTGGTTTGTGATTATGAACGCGTACGCCACCGTCACCAGTGAGTGGGCCACAGTCTACTTCACTGTGTGGGTGTTGTTCACTATGCAAGTAGCTCTCAAGTAAGTTGCTCTGGCGGATTTGTATGTTGGTAAATGGAAGTATTCTACGCCGCAATCTGTAGAGTGCAATGAGAGCTATTAGGCGAATGCACCATGAACCATGGAGACTGTATAATATACCATGCATAGAGGTATTCGTGCAATTTAAACAAGTGTACATCACGCACTCCCATTGAGTGCACGGGACTCTCCGTAGCCGTCCTCAGTTTGGTCCTCAGGGGCTTGCTCATATGTTTGTGATGAATTCGGATCAAACTCACGATTGGTACAAACCTCATCTGACCCATATTCACAATCTGAATCCTTCTCAGTCTACTTATTGGTTTCGTGGTGGACACATACCAATACGAGAACGAGCGCGTGAAAAACAGTCCCACTTTTGAAGTGTTTATGACTAAAGAGGGCAGTCCCAGTCACATCCGCCGCGTTTACGAAGAGTAAGTCGTGGTACCAGCTGAAACGCACTTTTTACGGAACACAGCACATATGTATATTTTATGTGATAAGCACTTTTACGGATATACATATATGCGTTTATTTGTATACATGTATGTGCTAA
>NW_014040020.1:17148-26997 GCF_001186125.1 Sphaeroforma arctica JP610
TATATATATATATATATATATATATATATATATATATATATATATATATATATATATATATATATATATATATATATATATATATATATATATATATATATATATATATATATATATATATATATATATATATATATATATATATATATATATATATATATATATATATATATATATATATATATATATATATATATATATATATAATGTCCGCAAGATATACGTACAGATAGAACCTGCATGTACACATATCGAGGAACTACCGATTTGAAAGGATGCAAACTATGTGTGCACTTGAACACGCTCGGAAAGTGAGTGCTGTTCAAATACTCGTATAACGTACATATAAATAAGCGGAAGAAGAGCACAAAGATCTGCATGCAAGTAACTATTATAATTGTTTGTATTTGAAGTTCACGACGTACCACCTCTTGACGGTCTCCTACCTTACCTTTTTAGGGTTGCCCTAGTCTGTTAACTCACTGAAGTTCCTTGCAATATATCTTGCAAGCATAGTACACTACCAGCGTACTTTCTCATCGCTATGAATAGTCTTTAGGTTATTCGATGTCTGTGTATTCATGAATGTGTACTATCCGGTATGGATACATATACATACACCTATCACTGTCACAGACGCACGAGTGAAGAAGTCAAGAAGCTGGAAGCGGAGATGGAGGAGAACGGCGAAAGCTACTTCAGCATCTCACTCAAATCCTTCATGACAGGCGATGATTGGCTCAGGTATGATTTGGTAGTGCAAGTGTGGCTTCGTGCACGGACGTGATATAATGTGTACCTTGCGAGATCGTCGCACCGTAGGCCTAGGCACGGGAGCAAGTGTGCCTGGAAACTGGCGAAGTGTATTTATGCCTTGTTGTTAGGGGGGTGCCAATTGATATGCACTGGATCGTATGCCATGTTTTGAAAGATTTATGTTCTACGTCTGGGTACACTGTCAGGCGACGGACCTAGGATGCTTTTTTTAGTGCGACTTGTTCATACGATGACGTTTTTATTAAGGTGACTTGTTCGTGTTCATATACTGGCTGGCGACGTTGTTGCCTATGGCTGTCCTTAATTTTTGGGCAACAGTCTAAGAGTCTACAATGTGATGTATATTGCTTTCCGATTATGATTTTGTGCCTGAGCTTCAGTCTCGTCTTTGTAAAGACCCGCAATTGTCAGCCCGCCGCCTCTCCTAGGCACTGAATGGTGTAGTGCCAACCAAGATTGTCTTGTTCTATACATTTTTGTCACTGGTAATTTGCCTATTCAAGTGTAATGATATCTCAATTGTGTCTCCGTTATCCCATGCGCCAACGTATGGTACCACTTTGCATCCGCTACTTTTGGCGGTTCTCATGCTTTCTGTAAATCTAGATACCTCAGCCGAGCATCCTCGTTAGATGTACTAGTACACATGTGCCTGCAAAGTGTGGTTGTGCCCCACCCCGCACACGCCCTCCGATATACCATGGGCTTGATAACTGATGTTCGAATATGTTATAATCAACCCGGATATAGCGCTTGCATCCTCAATCTCAAGTCATTTCTGTCTTGTGTCTACTCAGGGATATGTTCATGCGCGATGTCTTCCAAGTTCTCGATCCAGATGACTGGGAGGCTGCTAAGTTTTCAAATTTAAGGTAACTTCTTACTCATAGTTAAATAACCAGTGCACTATATCTAAAGCAAAGTTATAAGCCTATACTTGTGGCTTGATAAGCATTGTAAACAAAATGACAAAATGGCATGCTTTCTTACGACAACCTCTAATACATACTAGTAGTTGACGCGCGAGAAAGTCCTCTCCAAGAGGAGGTGAAAGTTGCGTGTGCAGCAAACCCTTTTGTGCTCCAGCATTAACAAGCAACGTATCTGTAGCACTGCTCATGCTGTAAATCACTGTTTTCTTTGGTGGTCAGTCTCATGATTGTTTCTATGTTGTTCACATTTAGTCATTAGACTCGCACGTGTGTTATTTTATGCACTGTTTTATTTGGTGGTCAGTCTCATGATTGTTTCTGTGTTGTTCACATTTGGTCACTAGACTCGCACGTGTATTATTTTATGCACTGTTTTATTTGGTGGTCAGTCTCATGAGCGTTGCTATGTTGTTCAAATTGGTCACTAGACTCGCACGTGTGTTATTTCATCATGCTCATGAGTCGCAGCAAACTTCACAGTATCGGTACGGCCAATAGGTACTCCACTTTTTGGATGCTTCCACTTCATTTAAATGCTGTACCGAAGTAGTCACTGGCAGGCTGTGTTCCAACCGGAGAGTAAATGATGATAGGCATTGGCCTCATACGAGAATATAGCAATAAGTTTTGGCATATCGCCGCATTTGCATCCACTTGGAGCGATTGAAGTCTCCAAGTCACTGTATACTGCACATGAGAAACGCGGCAACTGCACCCGTGCAAAGTTTCATACACTGGAATTGAAGCACTGCACCAGACGAATGTAGTCAAGAATCCTATCACTTCTGATTGACTTTGACTCAACATTCAATTGCGGTTTATTCAGGTCACATGCGTCGGCCGACAACCGCACAACGCGACACTCGCACACGGATGTACTCAGTGGCACGGATGGAGGGCCATCGGAAAACGATCCTCAAGTAGACGCATCAGTGGTGCGCAGAGTAAATAGCGAATCCACCATTGTATGATAAAGACTTGTGCAACATATCATTCGTCACACGCACGAGGGATACTACAGGGAAAGTGAAGCTGCGATCCTAATTTTAAATAGCATTGATGTATATCTAAGTTGCGCACTACAGTGACGTATGCAAATGCATATCCTCACGTCGTGTAGGATTCGTTTACTCAGATCTTCATGATCCCTACCTAGCGCAACTCAAACGTAGCGAAGTCAGACAGAGCAGCGCCCATGCAGAAGTGTGTATTTTATCGCGCCCGTTGCCAACTTGCCATCGTCCCGTACAACTATGCCTAAGAACTTAGCAGATGAGTTGCTAATATCCTGCTCGGGTATTTATTTAGATTGTTTGGAATGGGCCAGCAATCAAAGGAGAGTGTGGTATTCGGATATGATGATTGCATACTGTGGTCTGAGATATCTTGCATTTTCATGTATCAAATAACAGCGCTGTTTGGCTTTACGATTGATTTTCTCATTATTTTATCTAAAGTAAATGTCCTTTTTAAAAGGTCAGTTCAATCTCTACCCATATTGTAAACCTCTATATAAACTGGCATCACCTGAAGGACTCGCAGGGTGACAAATCAATCATATTTTTAATAGCTTATCATTCTAGTGAAAGTTCTTGAGCATACACCGATCACATCGATCTAGCGAGACGGGCCTGGCGACGGCGTGAACATCGGCGTTTGTTGTCTGTACAATCTTGGTCCTTATCGTTGTCACCATCCACGTCCCCAGCACAGCAATGACTGCTTGAGCATTTCTCAGTCGCCCAGCCAGCACACTTGCCGGAGTTTTTGAAACACTTCTTGTCAGTATCGTAATCTCCCCCGCACTTGTCTGATTTGACGTCTCCACAGTGCATATAGTTCTCTGGGTCAGACGAAGTTTCGTCATCGTCATCGTCGTCGTCATCCTCTGGGTTAATAATGTCTCCAGCACAGCAGTGAGTCGATGCGCATATGCAGTTGCCCCAGCCAGAGCAGCTATTGCTGTGCGCGCAGCATTTAAGATCTTCCTTATAGTCACCGTCACACTTGCTAAATGCGATGTCACCACAGTACAGTCCACTTGGTGTGAGGGTTTGGGGGGATCTGAGGAAGGCGTTGGGGAAGGATCGCACGATTGGCTTGGTTTTGCAGATGCGGAAGGCTCACTCGATTGGCTTGGTTTTGCAGATGCGGAAGGCTCACTCGATTGGCTTGGTTTTGCAGATGCGGACGGCTCACTCGATTGGCTTGGTTTTGGAAATGCGGAAAGCTCACTCGATGGGCTTGGTTTTGCAGATGCGGACGGCTCCGTTGACATTGAAGGGGATGCTGATGTTGTAGGCAGCATGGAATTCGATGGGGTCGCAGAGGCTACCATCGATGGAGATGGAGTATAGGAGCACTGGATGTGGAGGGAGATAAAGAAGGCGAGGCTTCCATTGAGGCGGAAGGTGAGGCAGAGGACGAGGGTTCCATCGATATTGATGGCGTAGGAGAGGGCGATGGTTCCATGGATGTTGAAGGGGTAGCTGAGGAACTCGGTTGACTAGAAACGGGCGGTGATGGCTCCGTAGAGGGTGATGCAGAAACTGAAGGCTTGATCGACGTAGATGGGGTCGAGGAAGGTGTTGGAATCTGTGATGTGGATGGCGATGAGGATGGTACCGTGGATGGCGACGCAGAAGGAGACGCGGATGGCTGAGGTACACAGCAAATATCTTTGCAGTTTTTGCCCTAGCTCTCATCCGGATCGCAGGCGGCGTTGGTTAAGCCATTCTCAAATCCTTCCTCGCAAGTAATTGAGTCGGCAACTTCCTTGCATGTCGGTGCCGGCAAACAACACGTTGGTGCATTACACTCGTCGCCAGAACAGACAATGTCATCGAAATTGGGGGCGACTACCCAATCCGGGAATGTGCAAATATCAGGTACAGACGCGCACGTCAGAGTGTCACAGCTGGACTGAAAGTTGACAATGGCTTTTCTGAGATTGTTATACTTACAGCAATCATCCACTTGTGTGATCACTATTCGATTGGACTGTCCAGATATTACAAGATTCTTCAAATCGGAAGTTCCAGTCTCAAGTAGATAAACATAACTATCTTCAACCACCACATCATTTACAGAGACGCGTGATCTATCATCCATGCCGTCAAAGTCGATGGTTAATCTAGTAACCTCACAACTTTCAGGCACATCGAGGAATGCTTGGAAGTATGTAAAGTCCAAATATTCGTAACAGATTTCTGGTGCGTCGCAAACCAGCGACCGTCGCTCCATATCGATGATGTTGACATCTGGGTGATCATTCCAATCGGAGCTTCCCGCAGATGGCACATCGGCGGCATCGTACAGACACTCGTGTCCATGCTCGCCTTTTATCACCTCGCAGTCATCTGGGCGCTTTGTATCATAGGCGTTAGTCTGCCATAAATCTCAACCAAGTTCTGCAGTGCTACCTGCATGATTTTGCCACGGAGTGAGCGATACAGTATCCTGTGCAACGACCATTGCAGTCTGTAGTCCAGCGATGGCGACAAGGGATATAAAACCCAGTTTGAAATTCGAATTGGTGGTCATACTTTTAATTGTTGGTTGTTCTTGGTATATATTATTTGATGTAGAAGAACCGACAGGACTACCTGACTTAAATATGATACGGACGAAAATGTGTACCGTTAGAGTGACAATATACAGGATCAGTTTATTTGAAGGAAGTATCAGCAATTTCAATGTTTGGATCGGCTGCAACTTTCACTTACCCGAGGAACATCATAATAATCGAGAAAGCTCAGTTCGATGATAAATTTTGCAATCAGAGTACAGGGAGCACAGTTTCTCTTCAAATATTTATTCACTTGATGTTTCTGATATCAGTATAAACATTCAGACTATCCAAGTTATGCTATGTATGACGTACATGTCTTTGCAAAAGCTTCTATACACTCCATCATATCATGATACTGTAATTATAAAAGCCACTTTTATCGTGATTGGTTTAGGGTTTAGGGTTTAGGGTTTTTAGGGTTTTTTAAACTCTGGGAGTCGATGCCAAATTCGTTCTAAGCGCGCGCGTTTGCAAATTCGTTCTAAGCGACCGCGTTTGCAAGCGTGTGCATAATTACATATCAGTGCCCCGGTAAAGTTTTAAACACGTTTCACTTCATGATTATATCCGATGTTTCTTTACGGAACTCATTATGACGTCATCTATTATTGTTTATTGTTTTTGTATCACATTGTCATTGTTTTATAAAAGAAAACAAAAAGAAAACAATTATGTAACAACAGCAGGTCTATGAATTTTGATTTTCAAAAACAACAATCGTCAATCAAAGTTCAATCATAGTCCAGAGTTTTAGACTTTTGTAGTACGAATGTCGTTATACGGCACAGGTGACAATAAAATTATTAACCGCCTCAGGCCCAGTTTCCTACCAGTCTCATACTTGTAACTTTTTCGAGTTTAATTTGCTTGAATATAGGTGTATTAATGTAATTAGCGTGGTTTTAAGCACTTGTGAGATGTGTTTGTTTTCTGCCGATTTGTTTGTTGTCTGCCGGCTGAAAGCGCTCAACTCAAAATTTTAGATATTGTAGCGCGGATACAACCCATTTGTTGCACTTATGTTAGGTCCTTGTCGGTCTTAAGGGCTTGACGTATGGTAGCAGTTAGCCACATGTATATAGGCGTCCTCTGTCTTAGCTATTGCTTCGGATTCGCCCATGGTTTTACAGTTGGCACTATTCGTGTCTAACATACGTCGACCTCTCCTCTGAGGCCGACAAAGAACTAATTCAACTAGTGCAATAAATGGGCTAAAGTCACGCTATATGCATCTTATAAAAAAGCAAAGCAAACTCGAAAAAGTAAAAGTATGGGACTGGTAGGAAACTGGGACTGAGGTGGTTAATAGTTTTATTGTTATCAGTGCCGTATAAAGACATTCCATACATATGTTTTTTTATAAAAAAGTACAACGATTGTTTGAACAAAAAGAAAAGGCCAGAGTAATAATTATAAAATAGAGTATATATAATAATACTGCAAATACGTAACTACGGTAAAGATGTAAATTTGTACTATGTATGACTTTGTAAATATGACATATTTACATAGCTGTTGAGTGTTGAAGTTGTTTGTTGTTTATATTTTGTTAAAAAATAATAACGTGTGCACTCACTGACTCTCTGCAGCCTGCAGCCCTGCAATGTGACTCACTGACTCTCTGCAGTCTGCAACCTGCACTGTGACTCACTGACTCTGTGAGTCCAGTGTTGTCAGTTGTCTGTTGTGAAAAGTTGTGTGGCCTGTTCACAGTGTGCAGTGTGCAGTGTGCAGTTGTGCAGTGTGCAGTGTGCAGTGTGCAGTGTCAAGTGTGCAGTCACTGCAGTTGCAGAATTTTCAACTTTCAAGATTCAACTGCAGACTGCAGAGTGCAGAGAGCAGACTCGGAGTTGTCAGAGTGCAGAATATTTACAAACTCAGAGTGCGAACTGCGAAGTCATGCAACACTGCAAACAGTGCAAAGTGCAAACTCTCTTGCAATGACCAAAGTGGCGAAAGTGCAATACTACAAACTGCAGTCTACAAAGTACAAACACTATGTATACACTAAACTGTAGCCAAACAGCAATCTGCGACACTGACACACACACACAGTGACAACCTGCCCCAGCCTACCTGCCCTAGTCTGCCAGCCAACAAAACTGCCATACATAGGCCGGCACACAAGTGTCAAGTTGATAACTTCACACACAACATGAAGGTCAGACTTGAGACGTCAGAGTTCTGACTTGAGACTTGAGACTTGAGACTTGAGACTTCAGTGTTCAATTGTTCATTGTTCAAGTGTTCAGTCATCAGTGTTCACCGCATTTCAACTCTCGACTCCAAAAGTCCAACAAGAGTGAACAACTATGTAATGTCAACCATATTTACCTCCGATTTAAAAGAATGGTGGTGTTGTAAGTACCGAACTGTTCGGTAATTTGTGAAAACTAATAAGTTTGAAAATTTCTAAGGTGTATTGTGCAGTTTGTTGGCAAACCGCCGCGCAGGCTCGAAAGAAGAGGAGGTTGGTATTTGATTGGTGCTTTGCGAACCGAAGTGTGAGCGTTATAGTATCCTGTGCAACGACCATTGCAATCTGTAGTCCAGCAATGACGACAAGGGATATAAAACCCATATACAAAATATTACGGAATAAACTATAATATTGAGTTACCAAATTATTTTATGTCAAACTTCCTCTAAGTTCTGAACTGAGGAAGCAACAATTAGAACGTGATACGTCGATAAAAAGTAAACCATAATTTTTCATGTTTGAATAAACTTGTACATCTGAAGCCGGGCTTTCGGAATAGAGATGAGTACACGCAATCTGTGTGGTTGTGTACAAGGCCTAAGTCGGTAGTATGAACAACCAGTCAGCATGCATCATATACATTCTGTCTTGTCTTCGATACTATTTGCTCCGCATCGTACACGTACGTGTGTACTATGACTGAACAACGATAATGAATATAAAAGAATGCCTATGCAATCTTTTGAGGTTTTTTTTGAGTGGAAAGTAGAAAACGGCCATATGAACGCCAAAGCACACAAATAACACCGCGTACGGTGAAGAGTGTACAAGTTGAAAATTCGATGGGTGGAGTTTGGAAAAGATACCAATACCACAGTGTGAAGGGTGTAAGATATTATGCCGTGTAGTGTGATGTAGTATATGATAGCGTGTGTTCGAGTGTATATGATTAAGAAATGTGGTGTTATGCCAGGTTTCAACCAAATACATAACATCAACCTGACTTAAAATCGATATACCGTTCAAAAACTTATCTGTATGTGATGCGTTGTCCATGTCCAGTCCTTATGGGTTGAAGAGCGTCATCCTCATTGGTCCTAACATTGTTCATCATCGGTCAATACTACTGGGCTCTCCTCTTTGACGATGTCCGCCATTTCTATATCATTGCCTGTCGTCGAAGAGTCCATCGTGGAAAGCTGAGGCTGCGTATTGCCATCCATCGTGTCGGATGATTGTGTCGGGGAGACCGTTGGTATATGAAGTCGTCCCTTTAGCGTTTACCGGGATTCGCGGGTTAAGTGAGAAGAGGTTTACATCATGCTTTGCTCGATAAGCTTTCTGGAGACGGTCCGCGGTAGATTGGAAGATGTCTGCGTTAGTGGAGTTGATAAGTGGGCTCAGTAGTGCATCCATGCTGCGGGTAAGAATTTTTGGCGTTCGTTCATGTGTGCAGCGGACCTCCCGCTTGGTGCGGAGATACTTAGTGCGGAAGGCTCAGAGAAAGCCGCCCATGAGTGGTGATCCCAGTATAGAAGGTTCAGAGAATTTCACTTCGGAGTGGATTGTGTGGTCTAGTTACACGAGTGCTGGTTGTTTATGGCAAGTATATCTATATGCTTAGAGTACAGGGGAGCACCCTGTTGACTAACTCAGTGGCGAGCAACCCTGAGGACACGCCGCATTGAACTTTGCGTAGGCACTTTGAAGTCGGTGAGAAACCGCAGCCTCACTAGCGTGTTGCATGGAGCCCTCACAGTCGACAGAATAGAACGTATGTTTATTTAGAGGCTGATAGTACAGGCGAGCACCCTATTGACTCTTACTCAGAGGTGAGCCACCCTGAGGACACGCCGCATTGAACTTTGCGCGAAAACTTGAGAGTCGGTAGGAATCCGCAGCCTCAAGCGTGTTGTATAGTCGCTGTGAGTGGTGTCGATTTGGATATCATTATTACGTAAATATAGTATACAATAAAACAAGTATATAATTACAATACAGCAAGTAAATAGTTTACTATAAAGCAAGTCTATATTTTACAATAAAACACGTGTATAGTTACAATAAGGCAAGTTCTGTATATAGTTCATAATAAATAATTATGAATGCACGAACATGCATGCATACAAATATTTGGCAGTATTCAATGTTATATATTTAAATATGATGTAGTATCATAACATGCGCAATAAACAACTATATATAGTACACTGAGACACACAAAAGTTTAATTTAAGTTTACAAGTATGTATATATATACATATATATATATATATATATATATATATATATATATATATATATATATATATATATATATATATATATATATATATATATATATATATATATATATATATATATATATA
>NW_014040020.1:27017-32483 GCF_001186125.1 Sphaeroforma arctica JP610
TTATATATATATATATATATATATATATATATATATATATATTGTTATAGTTGGTTCCAAATCATCCTTCACGAGTCCAGCGGAAATGTGTACATTTCTCATCCGTTGTACGTGTGTGCTAGCTACAGCTAACACATTAATAAAGACCAGATCGTTGACCTCAAATGGAACTGTTCATCTATCCAAAATTTGATCTAATAAACGTAAATTCATGCGTCTCCAGTCGTAGTAGGGATTCTCTACTGGAGATCCACCTGTTAGATCGATCGTCAACATTTTTGTTTGTGAGTGAATGTGAGTATGCGTCTGTGTCCCTGTGCGGTGAGTGTGCAATTTAGACTGAGTTTGTGTGTATTTTGATTTTATAGTATCTGGACCCTCTACGAACACCTTGGATCTTTTCCCCAGCATGTAGAACAACCCGTCTCTGACATATCAACATATGTTTCCTATACCCCGGCTAATCACGCTGTTGAAGTACTACTTTCAAATTTTGGTTCAAACAAATTCATCGCGCCTGTTGGTTCCTCCTATGATACTTCCAATACAGGCAAACCAGCACATACCGAGTGCATCCGTGGTCTGGTGCGGCATCGGTCCACCCCCAACCTTGCTCTTCAACCGAATTATGACGGATAACCTGGTCCTACTTGGCATTTCGTACTCTGCAGTAGCCCATTCCACAACACTACACGATAAAGACCCGATCCGAACCACAGAGGTGGGTACGCTATTTAGTAGGCCAGAAAGCAAATACGTGGCACACTCGATGGTGTCAGTTTTTCTGTCAGCACCGGCCTGAATTGACCCAGCGCATATCCTCCTTTGTCGACTCACTTGGTCCAAGCTTCAACAGGGAATTTACTGACCACTTCTTCCCATCGATCTTCCCCGAATCACTACAACGGCTTTGAGAGCCATACCATATGTACAAACATTGTAACAACTCCTTTGAAATAAATAATATTATCCCCACTACAGCGACTATGAGAGCCATACCATATGTTCATTCATTGTATCATACATACTTGCCATTTTTGAAATAAATTATATTATCCCTATGGACCAAGAGAATTTTTATTTTATATTTTATTTGCTTCTAATGAAATAGGATTTTATGAGTCTCTCGGATTCGCTCCAACGAAACACACAATAGTTTCTAAATTCTGATTGGCTATTACGCATTTCGTGGCCTAAATTTTCCAACGATAGGACAAATAAATAATATTATCCCTGTTGTAGAATATTTGTCTGTTGGTTACGTATATATACGCACAGCAACACCATAGCGCTCCTTCTGGTTATACATATCATCTTTGATACAATGGATGACCAGATGGATTTAAAAGTTACAACATGATTGTATTAGGGTTTTTGAAATGTTATGCTACCACCGGGTTCGGTCAAAAATGAGGATGATGTTGTAAATGTTAATAGCAATTCATCAAGCATACATTCATCTTATAAATGAGCACAAAAATCGCCTGTAATGAAGCGGAAGATAGAGTCTAATCCAGATCTGGTAAGAAGACCATAGTATCTAAACTCAACAGGGACCAAAATCCTGGCCGTACCCACTCAGATAGGTATGAATATGTCTGCGCAAGTTTTCTAGAAGTACATGTTATATTGAATGAATTATCTCAAGTACAGTGCTCATATATGTTTAAAATCATAGACGACAGTAGAAGCGTGTCAGAGAATCTCTTCAAACCGCCATGGCAGAAAGCATGCAAATGATACAAGATGGCTCGCGTGAGAATATGAGAGAACTTCTCTCCATACTGCAGAGGCCAACGCTGGTGGCGCAGGTGAGTCTTTCAAACTACTATTATTAACAAGAGTGTACATACAAACAATCTGCTTTTTTTTAGAACATCGGACTGCCCTACCATAAAGGATCAGTATGATTTCTAAAACACACTATAACACATGATAGGCACCTGCTATTGGTCGAAACCCTTCAGTAGATCCAGGGAAGATAACAGATGAGGAGTGAACACAATATTGAAATCTACTTCGCAAGGCTAAGCCGTCATCCGCCATGATTGACGCAGTGAGAAAACTCTTCAAGACGAACCCCTTATATCGGACGCTAATAATGTCATACGAGGTAGATCTAGACGCTGAAGTTATTTTCATGTTGAGCTCTTACACTATATTTGGCATATGTGAGCCATCCTGTGTCCCAATTACGCAGCTAAAGAAGGGCCAGAAACGAGTGTCATTTCTTATTTTGGATGATACTGGAATGTCTTTAGTAGGCATAACAACATACTTTTTGTAGAGCGCCAGATTGATGTAGTATATTGCCTTTCTTATCCCATTGAATACCGTCTGTGTACTACGTTCAAATATTTGAGCTAAATACGCCTGTGTCATTTTTTTGACCTGCGAAGGTGAGCCACGTAAATAGCATCTCGTGAAATCCTACATTAGCCCGTCCATCAGGTTTATATACCTTTTTAATATCCATAATAAGTTTCTCAAACACAACGAGAGTCATTCTCAAACACTGTTTATGTACGCGGTGGTTTGAACTATTCATTACGCTTTCAATATCTTCTAATCCACGAAAGTGATTCTCATTGTATACGTTGTCGCGGCGTCCGCCTGGACCATATAATGGATAGAGTTTTTCTATACAGTCACCTATAGCGTACATAGAATTTTCTGTGTTGTTGATCATTATTTTCGCAACTATAAATATGCGAGCCATATGCTGCTTACTTACTTGCAACTGGCATTCTTCACACTCTTCATCGTAGCCTGTTTGCACGCACATACTACCCAACAAAGCGTACAAGATGAAGTTATCGTTGAACTGGAGAATACGTATACATAAATTTTATACAAATAGAAGTGTCAAAAACTCAAAATACGCATGTGTTTTGTTGTATGCTTTTTCGCGCTCAAAAGCCAAAGAGTATTCCGAAATTAGAATGTTGCTTCATTCATTTCTTTGTCAAAATGAAAAAGAGGGGTAACCCTCTTTTTCATTTTCAAAGAAATATACAGCGAAATGAAATGCTGCTTCAATATTTTTACGTCGTAAAATGCAAAATTTGGAATTGGCAAAAGCAGCGGAACTGACAATTTATGAAATATTGAAGTTTTGAAATACTGAAAAATGAAATTCAAAAATTCTGCAATATTTTGAAATTATGAAGAAATTAAGGACTCGCGTAAAATATTATGGATATAGTTACCGGAGTAAGGTGTTTTGCTCTTTGAGTATTTATCATCACAGAATTTTCAAAAACAAAAGGAAAAACCGGCCTAGAATTATATAGACACATACACGACATATGTCATATTTTGCCCTAAGTGACCTAACCTCCAACCGTTTAGATCGAATAAATATTCGTTTACGCTCAACTTTTATTCCAAATACAGTCCTTTATATGCTCACAGGTACATCTTGCGGGTCTAAACCTTTAGTGTGAATCGTTTTCACCATACCATCCAGTCCTATATAAAGAACTTAAGTAGGCCCTTCTGATCACATGATAACCGTTATAACGTGTTAAAATCGAATAAAATAAGGCAGGGGAGCAGTGGGGACTGATAGCGTTTATTTGAAGAGGGTAGTTGAAAACTTGTGAAAAATACATTTTTAGGATCCCTCCATGGCATAGAACGGACCTTATCGGGGTCTGCAAATGGGTCAAAGAGTGACATTGCCAGCCAATCAAATCTCTTAATTAACGTTAACCGTGACAGACAAAAATCGAAAAGGCAACAGGGAGTCAGGGTTCTCAGGGACTTCCATCTTACGCTTTCAATGATAATTATGCGTTTACGTTCAACTTCTATTCGGTACCCCATAACGTATTGAGTTTGGTCTACACTCTAAAATACTACTGTTGTCAAGAATTGAGAGAGAGTGAGTGAGTGAGAGACTCTGAGAGAGAGAGGGAGAAAGCTGGACCAGGGCCCCAGGCCGGGGACTAGGGAGGTAGAGTATGAAAGATTACTTCGAGAATCGAGTAATTGAGACTGTTTCTATTCGTCAATAATCATATCGGAGTACTAACCACAGTAAAATAAAACCTTGTTTAAAAGAAGAAAAAAGAAACAACTACTATTGTATTTGACTATTGTCGCAATATCCTCGTCTAATGATAATTGAAACATTGTCGACTATTTGTTTGTAAATTTTTTTTTGCAGACAGTGTACTATAGCACTTTGTTTCAAAAATATTAAACCGAAAGAAAAACACCGGAGTGGAGTATTCTGAAATAAAAATCTGAATCTCAATATTTCCATAAAATCTTATCGAAATTTGGACCGCCTTTGTAATGTCCTCGACTCCTCGATCGGGGAGAAGAGTCGGAGTCTCGGAAAGATTGAGGGACGGAGAGGAGACGGAGACTGTATTTATTTATTTTTATTTGTACAATAGAGTAAAAACATCTATAAATCTATTATTAGTTATATTCGGGTCGAAATATGGACCAAGGAGTGATTACGAGTTTACGACTCTCTCAGTCTCTCTAGAAGAATGGTGAGGGCGAGATGCGATTGCGGAGGTGGCACCGCAGTCCGGCAGGAAGACCTTCCGGCTTCAGGAAAGCCAATGAAGCACATATCGGCATCGCTCTAAATTATTTTCGTACTAAAATGTGCTATTGGGGTCGTCAAACAATACAAACTACACACACTCATCAAAACTCACAATTCATTTGATGTCGACAATTCGAATACGGTGTCGTACATTGTATATACAGTATATTGTATACAAATCATCGAGATTCAACGAACAAGGCCTTCAAAAACGTTTGTTGAAACGCCAACCTACATAAAATAGTGCATGTCTGACGCAAGTTTTGAGAAATGTTTGGGCAATACAGAAGGAAGTATGAGTAACCCCGCGCAAACTCCACAATCAGAAGAAAAGCCTCATATATGCAAACATGCGGATGAGCATACAATCAGTAACACAGGTACCGAAGATACCTGCACACACATCGATATAGACTATACTCAAGCGTCACATCGTTTGTGCTCAACAACGGAGCAGACAGACCTGCTCCACCCAACTACACAAGCACTTGATACAACCTTAACAGGGATACCAACAAGGCAGATTAATATGAAAGACACGCTATCTAAAAAAGTCTCTCAAAATGACAAACGCATGTCCACCGATACACTAGGTCCGCACACGTCGTCAAAGGGTAATTTCCACAGGGTACGTATTTCAAACAGCCGTGTAATTACTAAGCGTATATGCACTCACAACACATATACGACATTGTTTGGGTTGTTCATATATGTAACAATGTGTAGTGTCTCGTACAGAGCTAGATACATACATCTAGTCCCTGTAACGAACACACTCACAAACAGACACAGACACAGACGCACATATACACAGACAGATATGCACACAAACACACGTGTACACACTTATATATATATATACATATATATATATATATAATATATATATATATATATAT
>NW_014040020.1:33252-39300 GCF_001186125.1 Sphaeroforma arctica JP610
ACACACACACACACACACACACACATTTATATATATATATATATGTATATATATTTGTATATACAGGTGAACATAACTATTATTGTATTGTTTTGTTTATTTGCGAGTGGATTCTCCTATAATGCGTATATATATGCACACATATATTGTCTATACCATTTACTTCTCTCACCTCTGCTGTCGTTACATCCACCATAGGTACAACGCCTGAGTCTGCTTATTGGTCTGCTGGCCTACTTCATATCGCTCTCAATCTGTGCCTTGGTGGTATTGTATGAAGTAAACGTGTTCGATGATGTTTCTCCCGTGAAGATAGCAGTGCCGGTGGCTTCCAGCTTGGTACGCTATATCAACGACACAGTACCATGCTCAGATTTAGTGGACGAGTACACAGATCACGTGGTGAATATTTTAGAAGAATCAGGGTACGAAAACAAGACACGGAACGAAATCGCCGATTATATAGCGGAACAACTGGGCTACACCCGTCATTTGCATAACGCATTGGTTTTAGCTGGAGATAAGGACATGGCCAGTGCCGCTGTCGGCATTGTCATCACCGACTACTTGGAGGGAAATTATGAACAGTACAATAACACACAACAGTTGCGGTCTGATATCACGGCAGCGGTTGGGGATGACGCCACTCTGTGCCTTCAAGTGGCGACACTCTTGGCACTGAATACAGGTGTGATTGTTCAATGTTCATTTCGCTTCTAGTGGATGGTGCGGTGGGAAAGTAGCTAAGTAGTAGATTGTGCATGCTAAATGGGTGATGGCTTCTCATACATACTTTTCAATTGATTTTAGGTCGGTAAAATAGTAATACTGTACGTGCATGGGAATTCCTCGTTCTAAATGGCAAATTGTTGCTCTCACTGATTATTTCATTTTTTTCAAATTACAGGTAGTAGCATGGAATATAACGCAGAAGTCGATGATCTGACTGAATCGTTAGGCACCGAACTGACTGATGCACTAGGCCTCGGTGACCTCTTTGGCTATACCAGACAAGTATATTTGTTGCAAGCCAAAGAGGATGGGCTCGATGGCATGTTCATAGTGTGCACGTTGTGTTACACCCTCGCAGAAGTCCTGTTCGTGGTGGTCGGCATATTGGTATACAAGTACCGGAGCGAGCCAGAAATCTTTTCCAGGCATCGATTTTTCCTCATACACTTTAATGTCGGTGGACTAATTGTTCCTCCAGCAGCTCTACTACTAGTCGCCGTATCCACAGCACAATTGTCTCTGGACTACAAAACGAACGATACACTCTACACCGTGTTTGGTGCGGTGCTGAGTTTGATCGCGGTGATGGGTCCGATAAGCGCCGTATTTTTGAGGCAGCGTTTTATGTATCAGGTGTTCTGGAAAAGCGGGCCCAATACCAGCGATGCGCACTACTTCATCATGCTGCCGTGGTATCTGTTGCTCTCACTCGTTATCATTGCCACCGATGTTGTGAGCCACTATATAGACGCTGACCGGTCTGCCACGCAGTACATCAGCTACATCCCCATCTACATAGTGGCGGTGATTTTGGGCATAGAGTTCTCGTACTATGTCTGGCGTGTGCGTCATTCGTCCCACGTGTTTGTGGATGTGTGGCAAGCGTACCGCTTCCTCATCGCCTGGCTGCTGTCGTTCTTGATATTCCACTTTGCCGTCGCCCACCGCAACAGCATGGCATTGGGATCTGTGTCGGCCACGCTGCACCTCGTGGCCTGTTTGGTCGCTGCCTACGTTGACTTCTTCCTCTTACCTATCCTCAAGGTGTTCGGCCGACGAAATGGTCTGCATATCTTAGAAGGTTATGACTTCGCGGGGTGTACCTTAGGGATCGATTTTAACCATGTAGAGCTGGTGCTGGACGATCCCGAGGCCTGTGCGCTATTATTAGATTTCTTGCGCAATCGGGTCTGCAGCGAAGGGGTCGAGTTTCTGATTGAGCTGCGAGACCTGCAGCTGCTGTATGAGTTGGAGAACAAGTCACATGCTGAGTATTGGGAAAGGGTTAAGCACATTTCGGATACGTACATCTACCCACAATGCCTGAACCTTTCATCGCAGTGTCAAAAGACATTGGCGAGCAAACTCAGAGAACTGCGTGCACATCTCGATAAAACCGAGGAGAAGAGTCGCCAGACGCCCAAGGCATCAAGGCGTAGAACACACATCTCACAGCAATCGCCGCAGGTACATCATCCATCCACAATACAGGAGCACAAACGCCAATCTCAGTCACAATCACAAGCCACACTAGAACAGTCCTCGTCCGAAGCGTCACCCCTACCTGTCGTAGTGACATCACAGTCCTATATATCGTTTCCCTATCCCCCGACCGAGTCACACGTACGATCAGAATCCTGTGACGGGGATTTGGATGGTGGTATCGTTACAGCCAATGAGAGCGGCCACCCAGGTCTATTAGAGGGCCTTCCTTGCCCTGCAAGTAGGACCTGCCCTACCAGTCGCACGTGCCCCCCGGCACCCACAGGCTTGGCCACGCAAATCAGTGCACCTGGGGGGCTGGTATCGGTCCGCTCGAGTCAGTCCAACCAGACCCAAAGCCGAGGTCCAATGAGTCCTATAACGCGGTCGTTGCACCGGGCGCACAGTGGGTTCAAGAGTGGTCTAGTAACGCTCGACAGCCAACTCAAGAACACCCACGGTGATGGCGCGGAGTACGAGCAAGCACTCAAGGCCATTGACTGGGGAGAGGTCGTCCGCTGGTTTGACAGTGCGAAGAAGGAGCTCACTGACCTGCTGCTGGGTGGGCAGCTGAGAGAGTTCTGCACACAGTCACAGATGCGTATGTTGATACAGAAGCGCATTGCGCAGAACAACACGCTTATGGAACACAGAATTGTACAGAGTAACACCATTGACGGAGAGTCACCCTCGCCCCAGCCCGTGCAGAAGGTGGGCAGTGTGGGAGAGATAGGCATGCTGGATATCGCTATGGGTGAGCGGAGTGTTAGTGTGCACAAGAAGCGCAGCACAATTACGGAGGAGATGTGCACGACTTTGGTGCACGATGGCGCAGGGGACGCACACGCAAGTATTCACGTCAGCCACGATGGCCGGCCACATCGACATGACAGCAAACACAACCGCACCAGCAACAGCACGTTGGATGACGATCTAGTGAGTACGGGTAGCATGGGATCAAATAACACGCTGCACAGTAGTTCATTTAATATGAGCGATCACCCGCGGCTCTTGCCGTCGAGCAACAGAGAGGTCACGGCGAGTGTCACTCGCGTCTTGTCGTCGAGATTAGACCAGCTCACATCCACACGACACGCCAAGCGCACCTCACACCCATACCAACAGACACACCCACACACGCTTTCTCACACCTCGCGCAGTCTGTCCGCGCTGCCGACGTACCTGCGCTCTAGTGTTGCACACGAAAGAAACCCCTCATACGACAGAGAACGGGATGGAGATATAGCCAAGCACAGTTTCAATGCTAGCTCGACGAATAGTGGGCGCGAGCGCTTACGGGCACGCAGAGGCAGCATAAATGGGCCTGGCGCACGCTCGGACATACGAGCACAGACACAGGCACACCCGCGCACATCTTTGTCTTCTAACGTGCGGATGAGCGCTGAGAGTGTTTTGTGGAATGAGCTCGCCATTGCCAGCCAGAATAGCTTCTGTAGTCTACGCGTGGTCAGAACCAGTAGTATTGCGTCAGTAGAGAAAGGGGGTGGCACAGGCAGTCCAATCCATCCCTCAGCCATAGCCAAGCCTGACGGAGGACCGGGTAAGGCCGAGAAGCTACCTACCTCGAATGTAAGTAGAGCTTGCAGCACGGGGGGCTTACCCACCTCTTCGCTGTGTGCATTTGCTCGAGATATAGCACGCGCTGATAAGAACTGCACCAATGTCAGCAGCAGTGTGGGTCCGCATAGCAGCCTGCTCAATGCGGCGCAAACCATTCCGATGGACGATGCTGTGCATAGAGGTGGCGTCATGTCTCCTGCCATAGCGGAATCTGGCCCCATATATATCAGTGATGCAGAGGACTCGCAGGACGAGGACAGTACAACTTGTGTATGAAGGAGGCAGTATAGACGGGTGTAGATTAATACAAACTGTTATTGATATGCAGAAGGGAACGGAAAACAATGCGGAATGTTTTTGAAGAGATTCTCGCATCTGTGCGTAGCTATCCAGTCGAATAGACTGTTGTGTGCCCAAACGAACGAACGTGGGTCAAGACTTCTGATTTTCGAAGATGTAGCGCACATGATCATACATAAAATGATCAAACATAAAATATGTATGGATAATGAAGACTCGCTAATCAGCGCATTGCTGTTCATTACATACACGGACGTAGGCTTGTACGTATGCAAGCCGACTGTTGGAATAATCTATCTCCATACCTGGTTTGAGGGTGAACTGTTAACGTTTGCTACAGAGTGCTGTGTATAGGTGTGCAAGTGGTTGAGCCTTCGGCAAACCAAATTGAAGCGATCTGTCGTAAGTAGTGGGATCGTGTATCCCAAGCGATTATAGCTGGCATCGACTGTCAGCCAAAGCTCCGCGTGGCTGGTATACACCGCTGGGTGTCTACCTGCATATGAGAGAGAGCCGAATAAATTAACACGTCGTGTTCTATATTAAAAGTGATCTGGCAGCACCTGTTTGATATTTTACGGACTTTTAAAACTGGGTGCACACCTGTCCAACCAACTAAACGTTTTATGCGGTGCTGCTATAGGAATACGGGGTATAGAACATCAATATTATCTAACCCAGAGCGAACCAATGCCTTGTGCATCTTTCTAGCAAAGGGTTACGAAGAAGGTTATCACTTCACACAAAAATACACGATCAGTTCTATCAACTTCGATGACCGTTCCATTTTTTATTATCATTCGTAAATATTTTCCACACCATTCTCTGAACATTTTTTTGTCCTGAAGGACATCAGCTGTGTTGTTTTTGTTTTTAAAAAAATATAAAAAAACAACAATGAGTATTTACGGATGTATTTTTATAAAAATAATACACAAAAACATTGCCTTCTCAATTCTCATAAGAACACTAAAACAATTGCAACACAGAAAGTCAGAGACACTGGGAAACGCATATTTATGTATAACTTATGATCGGTCTATGGACTAATTAGTATTTGCAAATGTACTTCATCTAGCGCGTATTTATTTAAAAATACAATCAGTTGTTGCTTAGCCTCTGTCCTAAAACACTAAAAACTAAAAGACAAGAGCCTAGAGGTCAGAGGAGGTTATGTCACTGTGGTTGATTGGTTGTAGTATTTACAATATAACTGATTTTAGTGGAGTGATTTGAGATTTCGGACTGATTTTGCAATACCAATTCACCAAACGAATACCTTTTTAAATACCGACATATTATTGGCTGATGTGAATCTATTTTTATCGGAATAAGAAAAGCCAAATTGAGAGCTGTTCTGAAGTTGCTGAATGCTGGATGCTGATTGCTGTGGACTGAGGTTTGCTTTGCGTTGTTGGGCATATAATAGCATAGCATATATTTTAGCCGACATAGCGTCTCTGAAAAAAATAGCCGGCCCAGCTGGGCTTGCTGAACTATGTATGGGTAAATAATTGATATCTATGTGTGCGCATCTTGCGCGAATGTATATAAAGGACAAGTATATGGCGAATTGAGGTATTCAACCGCTAATTACCTACAACACACTCTCCAGAATCGCCTAGTCGGACTTGATTTTCTTTTTGGCAAAATGGTAGAAGGCGTGCGACGTAGATCTGATGCGGGACCCATGAAGGTACTTAAAATGTGGGCATATGCAGTAATTTGTCTTTTATACTTCATGAGATCGTATAAGCTTCTGAAAATGATTCGAATTGGTTCCTTTTTGGTTCTATCATAGCTTATGGCCAATAAGTTTTCTTGTAAATTTAGTAAATATATACTTGTCTTCATAATATCTTCCCGAATTTTCTGTGCTTGCATATGTTCTCACCAGACAACATGCAATGATTCAAATTCGAAGGCATATTCTTACACATACACACACACACG
>NW_014040020.1:40760-49475 GCF_001186125.1 Sphaeroforma arctica JP610
TATATAGATATAATCGTATACATATATATATATATATATATAATCGTACCGCATGCGGAACGCCTGGTACCGGATACAATGTGATGCATGCGTGCATAGTATGTCCCGTACACTGTGCTCTTACATTCTACCTGCGTAGTGTCAGCGGAGTTTTCATCCATTTGTGGTTTTATTTAGAGCTAAGCGTCTATGGTTGATGGGCTGCTTCATTATGAATACACGATCCAAGTCGCACGAGCAGAGCAGCACACAGAGGCGAAACACTATGCCGTTCTAAAGAAAAATAAATAAATAAAGAAAAATGCAAAGTTTCTGGCGCAGTTAACCACAGCAGTGAAAGATTAAAACCTAATTGAACCACCGCCTCCTGAAGTTTTAGAAGGCTTTGACTGAACCTCACCACAACAACCCTACTCCCCTACTCTCACCCTGTGCCACAGATCAGCAAGGATGTCTCCATCGTCGAGGATGCGGATGTGCTTATCATGCCCTTGCCGTCGTTTGCGTACTGGGATATCCTCAAAGGCATCAAGAGCCACCTGCGTGAAGGACAGTATATCTGCGTCACCCCTGGACAGGGTGGCTTCGATTGGGTTGCGCGTGACGTGCTTGGAGACGAGCTTTTCAACAAGCTCATTGTATTCGCCACTATGCCCATGCCGGTATGCGTGTGTGTGAGATTACTACGAGGTGTAGCTGTCGTGCATGGGGGTGTGTGGGTGGGTGTGGTTGGAACTGCAAATGGGTCTATAATGGTGGTGTGTATACGTATGACACATGTCGCATAACATATTTGGGCAGGGCATTGAGCGTGCTGTGGCCCCCATTTGCGCGTGAATTGATACTTGTAGTTTCGATATAGACTCGAATCATGTATCTCCAGTCCCGCGTTAAAGCTGTTGCTCGCAGACGTTTCTTTAGGCCAAAACCCTAAACCCTAAACCCTGAGCCGTCTACCTCTAAAATTCTCGTGACCACAGTTCAACTGTCGCATCACTGAGTTTGGCAAGCACGTCGAGGTGCAGACACTCAAGACGCACTACGTTGTGGGCACTACTCGCAAGGACAGAGCTACGGACGTCCAGAAGCTCAACGAAGGCATCTTCGGGGGGCAGGCGAAGGTCACCGGAAACTTCTTGAGCTGTACACTGTACCCCATTAATGCCATTATCCATCCTCAGCGGTTGTACAGGTGTGTTGTGTGTGACGGACTGTGGTTGCTGTGTAGGTGTGTTGTGTATGACGTACTGTGGTTGCTGTGTAGGTGTGTTGTGTGTGACATACTGTGGCTGCTGTGTAGGTGTGTTGTGTGTGACGGACCGTGGTTGCTGTATAGGTGTGTTGTGTGTGACGTACTGTGAAGATGATGTGCTTGTGCCTGTATTAGCCTCTCTGACGTAATTCTTTACATACTATCGCAAGGTTGTGCAAGGACTGGAAGGAAGGTGATGTGCTGCCCGAGAATCCACTGTTCTATGAAGACATGGACGATGAGAGCGTCGAGTACATGGACATAGTGAATAAGGTTCGGTTCATAACCGTATACACGTGATGTACATTGCACGTGATATATATTCTATGGTGCTCTATACCTTATGTGATGGCGTGGGGTATGTTGTGTAGCCCAATACGCCAATCGACATTGAGTGCATGGTGTCAGTACCAGAGTACACGCAGTTAAGGCGATAAATGCGTTGGATTTTTGTGTCAGTGCCCATACTCACCTGTATTTGCGTGGGAGTGTGGGTGGGTTGTGTTGTGTCTTGTTCTGTGTAGTATCCTTTTCCATATCGGATAGGGTGTGGTTGAGTTTCGGGTCATTTACCGCTTACACTCACCGGTGGACAGTGAACTGGTTGATTCTATATATCATCCGCATGTCTCCATAATTTGGCCGCCTAGTATGCCATCGAGCATAGGCCGGATAGTATGCCCACAAAACACAAGAATTCACCTCCCGCCCCCTCTCCTTTCCCTTTATGTATATTTCTATTGCGTATTACAGGAGTTGATTGAGATTGCGACGGCGTTACGCGAGCAAGGAACCGATACTGAAGTGCCTCACATCTTCGATTTTCTCAAGTACATCTATGGTGACTTTGACAGTCTCAAGCATATCTTTGCCGAGAACAACGCTTACAAAGGATTCCGCTGCCCATTCAAGGAGGTCGAAGGTACGTGCATAGACGTATATGTAGATTTATATATATAATGTTTGCGAAAAATATACTATTCAGCCCATTCACTCACGTTTTTACACACCTCCACGTGCGTCGTATGTCAGTGACGAACAAAAGTTACGTCTAAGTTGTTTAATGCTCGTTTTCATGTCTGTCCATGTGCTCATGTGTATGCATCGCTCTCATCCCTCAACACATGTCATTTGCATTTCGATGGTCGGCGTCAATACAATCTTGAACTAACTCGTGTGCATGTTTGGTACCAGGCGGTTACGTCCCAGACTTCGAGAACCGCTACTTCACAGAGGACATCCCGGAGGGTCTATGCATCTACAAGGTAAGTGTAGCATCCATGCATGCGAAGTGTGGAAACATTGCACACAGTTCATGGTTATATACATTATTTGTGAGTAGGTAAGGATATATATATATAATTATATTCTTACGAGTATGCATCCACATTCTCATATCTCGACGCTTTCCCACCATAAAGGGAGTGGCTGAGATTGTTGGGGTAGAGACGCCCATGCTTGATAAAGTGTTTAACTGGGCCTCGAAGCACATGGGCAAGGAATATTTGGTGGACGGCAAGATGACCGGCAAAGACGTGGGCCAGTCACACGCTCCGCAGCGCTTTGGGTACAGAAAAGTCCAAGACCTGACACCCAATCTGTAGATAGCAAGCACGTGTTACGAACACGTACCTCGCATATACAATACACACTACACGCACACGGAGGTGTGTGAGAGGAGCCTGTTCCTAGATTCGTTTCAATGCGTTGTATGCCGAGTTATGGATGTACTGCCTGTTGCTGACGGTGGCCAGGTGATGCGATACATGTGGCCCTATGCAGCGTGCTTCGCCCCACACACACGTCAGTGTCAGTGCAATCCACACACTTGAGTGTCAGGGCAATAGTCCATCGTCCATGGAGGCTGTGGGTGTGGGCTGTGGGTGTGGGCTGTGGCTCTATTGGTAGACTGAGAGGTGTACCGATGTCGTGGTCTTGTGTGTTCGTTGCGGTGGTAGGGGGTGAGCATGGGCTTGAGTGTCTTTTAAAGAGATATGACTTTATGTTCAAATGAAGATGGCCATGTTCTCGAATTCTGAGAGATATGAACTTGTATACATCACCTGTGTGCTTTGGGTTGGGGGTCATGTGAATCCGCTAATCATGGCACGGCCTTGGGTTATTCGTCGTCAAAGCAAAGTGCAGGTGTACTTCATCGCACTCGCACACGCACACCACGTGGTAACGGTGCAACCCAACTGTAACACACACACACGCCGCCAAGGCTTCCATTGGGGTCAGTCACATACCTACCAACACAAGGCTAAACATAAAAAATAAAATGGGGTCCAGTGCATGGTAATACCATAGCACAACTAAATACGGCTGCAATGTTCTGTGTCATTCTATATATAGTTAAGGCTGTGTGCTGTCTGCGTTGTGCCCGTACGATGAAATGCGTCAGTGCGCCTGGTGGGTCATTTTATATATATAGGGTTTTAGGGTTTGCAAAACAGGCTGTTGTCACAGGGAGATGCTGTCACATTGGTCTTTGGCTTCTGGCTTCGTTTATATAGAGCACTTAGCAATGGGTGAGCTCGGCCTTCTATTTTGGTTCGTCTGTTTACTCATGTGTGTGAATCCTGTCAGATTCTTCGGGTTCGTTGCAAGTCCTAAACTGGGCTTGTCCAGTCCTATTTTATGTGGCCAGGGCTATCCATCACGCACTCGCATCATATAACCATCATAATCAAAACCTGTTCGGTACCACATGCCGCGCACTGTACGACTGCTTCTGCTGCGTTTGGCGCGTGTAGGTAGATGCCACCGGTGTTGTTTATATGACTATGATACGTGTACCGTTACATGCACACACTCACTCCTACAGCGCAGAGCTGCGACAAACACCCATCAACGCGTCCAATGAGCATGTACACGACACCTCGAGCGGCTTCGTAGTAGAGAAGCGATACGCTGGACTACATACATGCACGAGTGCTTGAACATCAGTGCGTGCTGCTGAACGCACACCCACTCACTTGTGGAGCGAGGGCACCCAAGTGTGTACAACGCTTACGGATACTGGGCAGCTATAAATAAATATCTAGAGGTCTAGAGCTAGAGTTATACACTCGGATTATGTAATCTATATCTTCCTATCTTAATATTCATTGTTGTATCGTCCATCGCTAGGTACTGTAACCTCTATCATTACCAATTACGATTACTGATTCATTCCAGCCTGGTTTTTCTATAACCGAGACATCTCCATGTGCTCGCTGACCAGACACAACGGCCCGTTGGTAGTACAAGTCATTTAAGATGTGGATAGACCCGGCCTGCAGCACTAATGATGCACTGCATTCGCATCTCATAACTCGTTAAATCCATTGAATACATCGTAACGTCAAAGACGTCCGTGCGCTGTGTCTGCTCGACACTGTGTGTGTGTGCAGCATACATGGCACTCTGTGTGTGTGTGTGTGCCTAGTTCACATGAACCACTGTGCGTGTGCACAGCATGTATATAACTATATACGAGGCAGGCCTACATCTGTACTTACTGTGACTGTTGTTTATTTATGCTCGTTGTGTCGTCGTAGCCACTTTAATATCCCTTACTACAAGTCTTCTGCCGATACGGCTGGCGCGTGGCTGCTACGTCTGTGCCCAGGCGTTCGCTGAGTGTCTTGTGAGGCGTAGCTGTTCATACTACGCACTCAGGGCGGCCTTGTCGATACAGTCCTTAAACTTCATCACAAAACACTCAGAACCACGTACACCCTCTTACGATGTGATGTGGACTTCATCACAATACACTCAGGAACACGCACCCCCTCTGAAGATGTGATGTGGCTGCGCCAGCAAAGAAGGCCCTGCGATGCGACAGACCACTCGACGTGCGCAGCTCATAGTCAACCGCAGAGCACCATCGTCCACAGACCACACTAACTGTGCGGCTAACCAACAACTTAATTGTCCCTAGTTTCAAACAACCTGGGTAACCCTGGCTTCAAGGACTTCACATCAACTCCGCACTCTGTACAACGCAACACCGGCCACCGAGCCCTTCCCACGGGAGGGTGGGTACATTGCGCATAGAACACCCCGGTGTCTCTTTGGCCACACCGGTCCTGACTTGCGCAGTCCAGGTGCAGCCCTCCCAGGCGCATCCACACACCCTTCGTATGGCAGGCGCACAGTCGCTTGCCAGGCCAAACACAGCCAACGTGTGCGTGTGCGTGTGTAGGGCTACACATGTGTGCGCGAGTATACGTGACTGTGAGGTGCTGTGTGGCTATACTAGCGTCTCTTATATATCATATCTTTAACTAAATGTGCATCGCTTATATCATACCTCTTAACTACCTTATCCCATTCCCCTGATCACGCTCACTACAGCCACGACGCAGTTCGTGCCACGCGTTTGCTGCGCTTATGATGTTTAAATTTCAGTTTCGCACTAATCTGTGAGTCCTTTCGCCCAAACGTACTCTGTCGCGCGAAGGCCATACCAAATTCGGCTTCGTCCTACGGAAATTAAGATTACAAATCATTAGTTTCCAAAAGAAAGGCCAAAACCCAGATGAATGGACAATAAAGTGATCCCCATACCACACGTCAGACAATTGTATAGCAACACCAAATACACGCACGCACACATCCGTTAGCACAAACATACATACACACATACCGAAAGAAACAGGCGCACACATCCGTTAGCACATACATACATACATACCAAAAGCACACATACGTTAGCACATACATACATACACACCAAAAGCACACATCCGTTAGCACATACATACACACATACATACATACAAAAAGCACACATCCGTTAGCACATACATACATACATACCGAAAGAAACAGGTCCTCATCCTTTGGGTCGTCCACCGATTGATCGTTGTGTGCGTGTGCTTGTGCGACCGAAAGCGCGCTCGGCAGTTCGGCTACCACGCTCTCTTCCTTTATGGCCATGGCGTCGGCCATGTCTACATTACTCTCTCGCCGGCTGGTGAGGTAGTGTGCTGTGCTATGCTCTAAGGCTGGTTGTGTGGGGTAGTGTGCTGTGTTGTCCTCTAGGGCTCGTTGTGTGGGGTAGTGTGCTGTGTTGTCCTCTAGGGCTGGTTGTGTGGGGTAGTCCCCTGGACTGCGTTCGCCCCAGGCGATGTAGTTGGTCACATACTTGGAGCTTTCAGGCAGGTTGTACGGGTCGTACGGGAAGAAGGAGTCTAAAGCGCTGAACTCCTTGGCGCCCTGGGCGGAGCTGACCATGGCTGTGTTGCGTGTGATGACGGCGTAGCAGTACACGATCTGGTGCAGCTTCATGACCCGCGCAAACTCCTCCACAATGGACTTGAGCACAATCTGCATGGGGTTGAGGTTGCAGATGACCATCTTCTCCAGCCGCAGCTTGCGCACCCACGCGTCGCCGTACTCGCGCATGATGGCGTCGTGCTTGAAGCACAGCACATACATCACCGCCTGGCAGACCCCGTAAAACACCCGGTGTTCCACCAGATTGGCCACACTGCCCGGGTGTAGCTTGTCGTCGTGTGTGTCGATGTACTTGCTGATAAACTCAGCCATCTTGCGCAGTGCGTGTGCGGCGGTGTGTACTGTGACGAAGGCGTGTCGCGTGACAATGCCGCCCACATACGCAGCCGCGGCAATGCGCTCGACCGGATTGGCCCGCGGGTTATACAGACGCTTCTCCAGGAAGCTGATGAAGATGGGTGGGTTTGACTCATGGAACGAGCACAGCTTGAACAGCACAAACTGCACGTACTTGCTTTGGAACGTGGGCAGTAACACATCATCGAAGGCGCCGACCATGCTCACAAACACCCCCTTCATCCTCTCTCGGTTTTCGGCCGGGGTCTCGCCGGCTTTAATCGCAGACGACACTTCCAGGTACTCGAACATCACACACATCAGGCGATCCAGCTTGTGCGCCATTACTGGCAGGGGTATGGTCTTCTTCTGGGCCTCCTGCGCGACCTCGCCCTCCTGCACCTGGACCAGCGGCTGTCGGGACTCATTCGGTCCTGTATCCCCTTCCACAGTATCTACCAACACCAGCTGGTCTTCCCTCACATGCTCACTGGTACCGTACCCTTCGGCCTCAGTCATGTCCACCTCATTCTCCATGTAAACGTCCTGGTCGGTGCTACTGACGCTGCTGCTGTCATCCTCACTGCCGCTGCCGTCGCTGTCATCGTCTTCATCACTTTCACTGTCGTTGTCGCTGCTCTCGTCGTCGTCAAGGTTACGCAGAGACTCGGTGATCTCCACATCCAGTTTGACCAGACGGTGCACCGCAAACCTGAGAATTTGGTTGCGCAGGACCGGCAGGTACAAAAACACGGTCAAGAAGTTGCGCAGATACTTCTCATTGGCAAACGCTGACCGGCGTCTGTGCGGGAAGTTTTCCTTCAGCACTTCCAGGAGGATATTAACACACCCCGGCACGGCATTGGTGATACGGATTAACGCGTCGTGTGCGTCGTGGAAGAGCTCATACTGTGTGCGGCCGTTGCGGAACAGTTGGGCATCGCCCTGCTGCTTGGGTTTAAGGTCAGACCCTTCCTCATCCTCCTCATCCTCTGACACGTCTTCGTAGTCCGGGCGTTCGTTGGGTGGCAGGAAGTTGAGAACGATGTATTTGATGACTGGACGGATGTGTGCCGAGTGCGCGGATATCAAGTGCTCCAGCAACGCTACTTGCGCATCCAGGACTTCTTTGGAAATGAGCCACCATTTGAGCTGCACCGATTTGGGGTCAAGGACAAGGACACGGACAAGAATGAGGTGAGTACACAGCGGAGATGAATGGGGGTGCACAGATAAGTGTAGTACTATCAGCTCAGACGATGATAACATACAGTGACTGTGGCGACGCGCATTGGCAGTGTGTGCGATGAACTATGCATGGAAATGCAGAATATATCTCAGGCTACAGATGAAAGACGAAGGATAAGGCCACCCCACACAATCTCTACGCCATAGGGCGGTGGCTGTCTATGAGAAGGACAAAGGATAAACAATAGCAGCGCCAATGTGTGTGTTTAAATCTGGCACGCTCATGCAGTTTCCATGTGCATGTGTGTGGTATGGGCCCGGGATACGATACCGGCAGGATGAAGACTTTGCTGAGAACTAACAGTTTGGTAGTCATCAGAATACATCCGAAATACCAACACCGAATCGCTCCAGACTGTAGAATAACCCTATATCACAAAGCAATTTTATACATATATTGGTGACAGATATCAAAGGAACCCTATGGAAAACTACATATGTACTATCTTCATACATACAATTCCGCTAAAATAATTACACAAACATATATTACAGACAAATTAATACTAGATATCCACACTTCAAAACCCATATACACTCAGAAATATTTCAAACTACAGATACACATACTTGACATTGTTTTTATACATACATATATATATATGCATATATATATATATATATATATATAATATATGTATTATATATATATA